>NC_090292.1:30030246-30220246 GCF_037392515.1 Haliotis asinina
TCCATGAAGATGCCAAATTAAAAACGATCGTAGCACAGTGCTTTTATTGGTACACGATAAAAAACGGAGAAATTTATTGTCTTTTAACACATACACAAGTTTTGGACAACATTTAGCAGTGTCTATTTCTCAAACCAGAGAGGTAGTCGCAGATATATTTATACCAACGGATAGGAAATTAAATAATATACATTTCTGTGTAATTTTATAGTCGTAGGCAGATCCAGGACCACGCGAGCTCAATTCTCTCACAACGTTCACTTTTCAAGCCTTACGAAAATGTGCGGCATCCCTACCTACCTACCTGCCTGCCTGCACGCACGCACGCAAGCATGCATGCAAACACACTCACACACACAAACACACACACACAAACACACACACACACACACACACACACACACACACACACACACACACACACACACACACACACTAAATAAACTAAAATGAACACATCGATCATTTAGGTCATCAGTTTCAGGAAAATGTAAAATATATTAATTTTGATACGTGTTTCATTGACAGACACAGGCTGTCACGTGGAGTGTGTTCTTGGCGTGTCTTTTGTGCTGTTGACAATTTCGATGTCTTTTTGGCACGTGCTGTGTGATGTTGACAGATACGTGGTCTTGTTGATTCGTTGGACTAGATGTGGTGGATGGGATGGGGTATTTTGGAGAATCATATTATGAGCATTTGATAGATTCGGGGACTTGTAGACACATGCTTTAAGCAGTTGACAAGCGTGTACATACGTGTTATGAGCTGTAAACAGACTTGGTGCTTTGTCCATACGTGTTATGAGTTATGGACTGGCTGGGTGTCTTTGTAACACTTGTTATGTGCTGTTAATAGATTCAGAGTTTTATAGAGACGCGGTAAGAGCTGTTGCCAGAAGGTATGTTCTGCAGACACATACTATAAGTTGTTGGCAGATTGGGAGTGATTCACAATTTTCTTATGATCTGTAGGCCGATGGGTGTCCTGTAGAAATGTATTATGAAGTGTTGATGACAAATGTGGTGTCTTGTACTTACGAGTTATAAGCTGTTGACAAAAATGATATCTTGTACATTTGTGGTATGGGTTGTTCACAAATTGAGTGTTTTGTACATAGGTGGTATGGGCTGTTGACAAACAGGATGTCTTGTAGAGATACAAAATGTTATGATCTTTAATAATGTTCGTTGACGCATACAATATGTAGTTGACAGAGATACGATTTGATGACAAGTTCTTAACGGATATACGTTTAATTTTGTTCACAGATACAATATGTTGTTAACAGATATACATTTTTTACAGAGCCAATATGTTGTTAACAGATATACATTTTGTTTACAGATACAATATGTTGTTGTCAGATCTACATTTTGTTTACTGATACAAGGTGTTGTTAAGAGATGTTTTGTTCACGGATATAATATGTTTTTGACAGCTATAGTTTTCAACGCACAGGATATCATGTTAACAGGGATACGTTGACAGATGGGGAGCAGTTCATCATTATCATTGTAATAGCGGGTTTCACTGTCTTGGGGTCGAAAGGTTTCTGATAAATTCACAACAAACCACTCACCTACCAGCGTCAATTAATCGATATATAAATAACCTCGGACGCATGGCCAGGTCTGACCTTGATGTGACCTTCCGTTCATGCGTAACTGACATTGATCACTGATATCATGTTATTGAACAGGACGCTGTGAAATAATTCTTCACTCACCGGAAAAATGTTCACCTTTGTTCTATTTTACATCCATGCACTTCAAATGAGTTCATTCGCCGCGTAAAATAGCCCTCAAGCGAGTGGATAAAGCGTTCGCTTGTCACTCTGAAGGCCCAAGTCTAATTGCCCACATAGATACAGCGTGGAAAGCTCTTCTCGTCCCGGGTTCGAATCCCCACACGGGTGCAAGGTACAAGGTACTATTTGTGGGGTCTCTGGCATATTACTAAAAGCGGTGTTAAAAATACCTCTCTCACCCATCCGGCTTCAGAATCAATATGACGATTTTAATTATCAACCTTGGCAAAACAACTAACTCTAACATAGAGTCTATAGAATATCTAAAGAGCAGGTGTGTCTTGACGACCTCAAAATGTGGGGTCACATATCTTTTAATTGTTCCTGGGTTCACCTGCGGACCTTGCGGATGGATGGACGGGTGGGTGGGGGAAAGGAGTTGATGAAGATGGAATGATGGATGGACGAAAAAATGGATGGAAGAATGGATGGGAGGGTGTAGGGATGAAGATGGAATGTGAAAGGTTACATGGATTGGTTGACGGAGAATGGTAGGTGGCTAGGTGGATGGAAGGATGGATCCATAGAAGGATGGATGATGATGGAGATGGAAGGATGTGTGGATCAATGAGATCGAAGCAAGGACTGTGGATGGATGGATGGATGTAAGGAAGGATGATGGGTAGGTTGATGGACAGAAGGATAGGTTTACTGATGGATGAATGGATGAGGGGATGGAAGGAAGGAAGGTTTAACGCTGCACATAACATTCTCCGAATGCAGCTGCAGTCTGTAAATAATCGAGTCTGGGGCAGACATTTCACTGAGTGACCAACAAAGGACCCTGGACCAGACAAACCAGTGACTTGCTAGTTTGACTGCAGTCTGTAAATAATCAGTCTGGGTCAGACAATCCACTGAAATTGATATGTACGCTGTTGTAAATATATGAAACACCCAGATCTAGCGATCTTCTGCCTCTTCTCGGAATCTTGAGTTGAACTGAGGCAAGTATACTGATCCTATGTGTTTGTTGGTTTGTTGTGTAACACCACATCCAGCAATATTCCACCTTTCAAATAATCGACCTGGGCCAGACAGTTCAGTGATCAGCAGCATCAGCAATCGGAATACAATGAAGTGAGTCAACAAGTCAGCGCGTCTGACCATCTCATCCCGTTAGGCGCCTCTTACGGCAAGCATGAGCTGCTTTTGATCAGTTCTAACCCGAATCTTCAAGGGTATCCAACTTTAAGATGGTTGTTTGTTAATATTTGAAACAAGACCACACAATCCAATCCAAGCCAAAAAGTTGTTTTTAAAAGCTGCACAAATCTATTTTGGCGGCATAAATACACACATCATTTGACCAGACAATCCAGGGACTGAGATAAGGTGCGGTTTTATTGTAGAGCTGGCAATCCTACCAAACAAAACAGGGACCATATAGATTTTGAACCTATAGTCACAGGTTCCAAGGACGCCGATCATCGAAAATATATCCAAAATTGATACATCAGTGGTACCAGATGTTCGTCACACTACTCGTCACGAGCCATGAACTGAGAATCAAGTACAGTTGAACCATTTTTCGCGCACTCAAGGGTACCAAAGTTTGAATAGTTCGTCTTATCCGAGGTTAGAGGCACTTTTAATCTATTCACAATCTATACATGCAACCAAAGGATTGAACAAGTGAGTCATATCAGCGTGATCAGTCCTGTGGGTCTGATTGTGAGGGGCTCTTTGAGTCTGAGGAAAATGCTGAAGTCAAAACTGAAGGTCTACATCCTGGGCAAAAACCGGCTCCCAAGTGACTGAAGTTGGCTACCTACAACGTCCAAGAGCTGAAACCTGTAGTCCACAAACTAAACTTATTCTAAAAATAAACAGGAAGTGACGAATGTGCAACTTCACCCTCATACGGCAGCAAATTGTATGGTACGTTTTAAGGTGGACAATATTTGGTACTGTTATTATTACCTTCTATGCAAATGAATAGAAGTTTTCGATGTTTTGGTTGAAAACATGATGGTATTACTAATGTGACTGAAATTCCTAAATATTTTTTACCAATCAAACTATTTTGATTCGTTACTTGTCTTAGTAAACATTTCACAGTGTCATTTGCTTGCTCCGTGTGCTGTAGTATGAAAATAGCAATACCGCGATAATAGAGAGCTGCTGCAAATTTCGGGTCAAATGAGACAATCGGGATTGCTACGATGGCATCAAACAATTTGCGACTATTGTGACAGAAACAAAGATTAAACATGAGTCTGCTGAAAACAATATATAAAATGACAAGCGGTTCATAATCTCCATGGCGACAACATTGACTACCGTGATAATAGAGGGTCCCATGAAGAATACATGGCCACATGGCCACAACACACTGCACAGGTCCTTTCACGTTTGACGTTCTTTATAATCCTGAATACTGAACTCCATTGGGTCTACAACATTCTTTTCGTGGTTTGATTATACACAAACACTGTATTATAGTTAGGTGGCATTTGGTAGGCGAATGTCAGATAATCGCCAGTACATTTGAGAATTCCATTTGAAAAATCCGTAGACAACAGAACACTCTGGTCACATCTGGAATTGATCTGATTGACTCAATGTTGTTATTGTGTCTGCAGGATATATGGCGATCGCTATTTCATTGTCAGTGCGTATGCATTCAAAATCTTCATGGTTTGTCGGGTAATACGTTTCCTCATTTTGAAGACCGAAGATATTCATGCTGGCAATAGTTTGGCGATGATCAAAACCAGTCTTCACATACTGTTCTCGTGCAGGGTGAGTGAGTGATTGATTTTAGTTTTACGCCGCACTCAGCAATATTCCAGCTATATGGCGGCGGTCTGTAAATAATCGAGTCTGGACCAGACAATCCAGTAATCAACAACATGAGCATCGGTTTGCGTTACCAGAAATTCCAACAAGGCCAGTAGTAATTTCATTGTTTAATTCAATAATTCCAGCTTAAAGTGGATACGTGCAATAAAGATTTATAGAGCCCGTAGGCAAGAAAGCGAATCTGGAAAAATATATGCTGTTTATGTTTGGGATGTTTTTTTAGTATATTTAACGCTGCAATTGCTTCAGCTGTGAAAATAGAAATATTTGAACCTCAAATTTGAGTTTTTCTAAAAATTCGGGTTCGGGCATTTGAATCCTGATTCTGAATAGTTTTTTCGAATCCCCAATCCCGAATCCATTTCTCCGGCACTTCATGCTGCTCCAACTGACAACTTACAGAGGAGTACATCTCACTTCATGCTGCTCCAACTGACAACTTACAGAGGAGTACATCTCACTTCATGCTGCTCCAACTGACAACTTACAGACGAGTACATCTCACTTCATGCTGCTCCAACTGACAACTTACAGAGGAGTACATCTCACTTCATGCTGCTCCAACTGACAACTTACAGACGAGTACATCTCACTTCATGCTGCTCCAACTGACAACTTACAGAGGAGTACATCTCACTTCATGCTGCTCCAACTGACAACTTACAGACGAGTACATCTCACTTCATGCTGCTCCAACTGACAACTTACAGACGAGTACATCTCACGGAGTCAACAGGTGCAACACGATCATCAACCACGTGCCCAGTGGCCGCAGTCGCCTGGGTGGTAACTGACAACTTTATGTTGACAGAAGGTCGAGACAAGGCGTGGTGCGTTTGTGCAAATAGCCCCCTTTGTCCACCTCACCGTTCGTATACAGAGTGCACAGCGAGGCAACCGCTTCCCCCGGCCCTCCAGAAAAAACACACGTGTTCCCTGCGTCTACAGTTAATTCAACCAAATAGAAATCCCTGTTAAATGTACAAAGAGTATCCGGACCACGCCAAATTAATTTTGTTAGACATTTTACGACCCACATACACTGTGCATATATTTTTATAAGGAAATGTGACGAGATAGCGACATCACGTTATTCTTTCTAGGACATGCGTGACTAGGTCCTTGATCGCAGTAAAATAACAGTAAAAATAACATAACACAAACTATATTATGTAGTTGGTTTGCTTGATGTTTATTGAGGCATAATTGAATCTTGACAAACAACACATAGTTGCGTCAAGCAAACTCGTATTAGGGGACTCTACTCTGTCACTATGTGGTTAAATGCTGTTGTATTCGTCACCATTCGCCCCTTTCCGTAAATTCCAAGACTCCGCCCCTAATCGATGTATTTTACGTGCGAAAATACGACAAACCAATCAGAACGCGCGTAATGGATGCAGTGCTTTGATTAAAATAATCCCCACTACATTATAAGTTGTTCACTGGTCACAAGGGGTCCATGGGCTCACGTACCCTTGAGGTTTCCCAACATAAACAAACCTCAAGCCAAGGACCCGGAGGGACCAGTGAACAACGGAGGTATCTTACCGAACACCCGAGTTTTAATTTCGAGCTGTTTGAAGCACTTCTGTTGAATGCGAGGCGAATCGCCATTTTGCAGACGACACAAGGTAAACAGACTTAGAGTTATCTCCCTTCCATCGATTTTCAAACGCAAAACATCGGTAATTTCCGTGCTTGATGCGTGATGCAATGGTGTTCAAGGCAAAGAAGTACTACCGTGAAGCACCAAAAGAGTTCGGAATTCTCAGCGGTGTACATTGAAAATAATACATCGCCTGTAAGCGGCATACATTGAAAATAACAGAATAGTGCTTAGCCAATCAGAAAGCGACATTCATGTGTGAGGTAAGATAAAAATCATTTATGACATTTTCTTACTATTTAAAAAACTGATGAAAAATATATATCGTCATATTGAAAGTAGTGTTAACGCAGCTAACCGAATTGTGCTGTCGAACACAGGGGCTTGTATTGCTGAAAAAAATACGTCCTAAGTCCAACATGCCTACACTGATATCCATATACATATAAAGAAGGAAAGGGATGTAACGCGCACAAAGTTGTCGAACATCCCACTCTCGATTATGGGCGAATTCTGGGTGGGAAATGGTGGAACATACAGCCGCAATTCTTGGTGAAATAAAGCCAATTTTTTACAGAATTTTTTTATAGGTACCATGCCATTGACGGCGGGAGTTCAAATACCTGCACGCGCGTTCATTGACATAACGTGTATTTCTGACGGTCTTGCGGGCTACTCGAGATGATTGTACGTGCGCTTCTAACAGATTTATGCAATGTAATTAAAATCGCTACGATATTATAATTTATCTATATGTAACAAATCAACTTTTACCTTTAACAGTCTGCAAATATTTCACATCTCTGGGAATATTTTAATCTGACTTTTGGGGCTTAAATAAGCGGAAACAAAACCATCAATACAATGTATGAATACTTCCGTATTACTAAGAATCATTACAATCAAGTAGAGTTATAACACGAGCCGGTCACGAATGACCTTAAACACCTCAAACTAACGAGAAGAGAACCCACCCGAGCTCATGAAATGCTTATGGTAGGGTTAAAAATACCTACGAGACCGCTAAACAGACTTCTTTTGAAATTTGACCGTATGGGACGGTCGACCAGGCGGGAATTTTAAACGCCGCTTGTGACGAGGTTCAAGTTGGTATTGCACTCTCTATTTGAGTGCGGATATAAGTGTTATTCTGCATTATGAAGATCAGGGTTAGAATTGATCTTCAGTAATACATGCTTGTTGTAAGAGGCTACTAAAGATGCAGTGATCAACAACATGAGCATCGATCTACCCAGTTGGACCTCACCACCTGATCCCGTTAGTTGCCTCACGCGACAAGCAGGGGCTGCTGAAGATCCTGGATCTTCAACGCGCTATATCTACATGGATCTGATATGCACTCTAAATCCTCACAAATGATTGATTCGAATTCATATCTAACCCCTAAGTTTGACAGGAATAAAAAAAAATCGTTCGTTCATCTGTTGTGTTGGCGGTTTTCCTCGCATTGCAGCTAAATGACGGCGGTCGTTAACTGAGCGAGTCTGGAGCAGACAATCCTGTCTCTGACATCATGCGTATAGATCTTCTCAGCTTGGATACAATATTTGTCAACCAATTCAACCCGCCTCTGACGATTAAGATGGGATAACTAATTATTGCGTTAGTTTTGTTTACTTGTGAACAGGGTATACAGTAAATAATAATAATGAATATTGAAGAAAAAATGAAAACTTGATATTTGAATACGCAGATGATACTAACGCGGATGATACTAACGCAGATGATACTAACGCGGATGATACTAACGCAGATGATACTAACGCGGATGATACTAACGCGGATGATACTAACGCAGATGATACTAACGCGGATGATACTAACGCGGATGATACTAACGCGGATGATACTAACACGGATGATACTAACACGGATGATACTAACGCAGATGATACTAACACGGATGATACTAACGCAGATGATACTAACGCGGATGATACTAACGCGGATGATACTAACACGGATGATACTAACACGGATGATACTAACACGGATGATACTAACGCGGATGATACTAACGCGGATTATACTAACGCAGATGATACTAACACGGATGATACTAACGCGGATGATACTAACACGGATGATACTAACGCAGATGATACTAACACGGATGATACTAACGCAGATGATACTAACGCAGATGATACTAACGCAGATGATACTAACGCGGATGATACTAACACGGATGATACTAACGCGGATGATACTAACGCGGATTATACTAACGCAGATGATACTAACGCGGATGATACTAACACGGATGATACTAACGCAGATGATACTAACACGGATGATACTAACGCGGATGATACTAACGCGGATTATACTAACGCAGATGATACTAACGCGGATGATACTAACGCGGATGATACTAACGCGGATGATACTAACGCGGATGATACTAACGCAGATGATACAAACGCGGATGATACTAACGCGGATGATACTAACGCAGATGATACTAACGCAGATGATACTAACGCGGATGATACTAACACGGATGATACTAACGCGGATGATACTAACACGGATGATACTAACGCGGATGATACTAACACGGATGATACTAACGCGGATGATACTAATCATGGCACGCTGTAAACGCACTGGTTTCTGTATTGATGATATTAGAGAGGAGTGAGTGAGTTTAGGTTTACGCCGCAATTAGTATTTTTCCATCTGTATGCCGGTGGTCCGTAAATAATCGAGTCTTGACTAGACAACCCAGTGATCAACAGCATGAGCATCGATCTGCACAAATGGGAACCGATGACATGTGTCAACGAAGTCAGCGAGTCCGACCACCCGATCCGGTAGTCGTGTGACGACAAGTATGGGTTACTGATGTATCATTTCTAATCCGAATCTTCAGCTTGATGTAGTGAATAAGGTTCGGGGCCTTTTACCAATTTGGCTAAAAGATTTTGCAAGTTACGGTGCTGAAATCCAGAATTATTTGATATTCGAACCCTGTCTGCGCAACTGGGATCCGATGACATGTGATTATGGCAAGCATGGGTTACTGAAGGCCAATATTCTAACCCGAACCTTCACGGGTTGATATTGCAGCGGATGCAGAATACTGATAAGGACTGTTTTGTACGATGAATATCAGTATGACCTGATATACATGTTTTGTTTTTGTTTTTACTTAGTTAAAAAGTGTCTTTGTTGAAATGTAGCATAATTGTATTCTGTGCGGCATCTTGCACAGTGAAAACTTAAATGATGCAGCCATGAAACAATGTTTAGGTTGCATCACTTATGCCAGTTCTATTTCCAAACTCAGTGACAACCTCATTAATTCAATAGGAACAACCCTTTGAATGCATTTGAGTTTTTATAATCATCATTCACACAGCCTTGGTCAGAGGTTTTATAAGTGCTCATTGGACTAAAGCTTAGTCTCTGAAACTATGAAGGTTTGATAAAAAGAAATAAATCGACTTAAAATGAAAGGGATGGTATTTGAGATGTAACATTCAGAATTGGGGAAATTTAGACTGTTTTATTAATTCATTAGTATTGCAGAAAGGGTTGGGCGCAAAGGCTCAGGAATGGTGTGTGAGTGCGTGCGTGCGTGCGTGCGTGCGTGCGTGCGCGCGCGCAAATGGTTTCACGTCGCAATTATGCAACATTCCAGCAATATCTCGTCGTCATCATGACTGGCCTTCACAAACTGTACCCATGTGGGAATCGAACACATTAACAACTAGGTTACCCTACTGCTCCTCACGGACTGTGGGACAGTAAGTATTTATAATTTCGCCGATCCATCTGAACCTACACCTAAAGTCGATTTCTGAAACTTAAATTAAAAACAAAACAAAGTCAATCGAACTGAGGTGACGTCATGTTTCTATTCATTTGTAATTTCAGAGGAAAGGTATTCCCAGCAGAACCTCTGGTTTCACTGCATAAATCTATTTCACGGACACAAAGAAACATTTTTTTTCAAATTCTCTATATATTTAATTTCCACCAGACATATCCTAAAATTTGGTATTATTATAAATAATATGGGACGCCAAACGCGTGGGCGTTATGAATTGTTTTCACACACAGTGAAGGTATACCCAAAATATTAACTTTCTTCTTCAGGCAGTTATTAACTTTCTACTTAAGGCAGAACACTATACGCGGTGGTCACTTGTAAACGCGTTACATCAATAACGCGTTACTAACACAGACAGCTGCGATTTTGACCAAAATAACTCACCGTTCATTGCTAGTGTTTCTTTGTCCCAGTAATAATCGATATAACACAATCTCACAGTGTTAACGCACATAAAACAAGCACACTGGCCGTAATGATGAAAAGACGAGTCAAAAAAGTCAACTTGTTTCTGTTACATGTGAAAAAAAGGCTCCATCTTTCCGATAATCCTATCAATACGAGTTTAATATTTTTATAGCACTGCTAATCGACCCAATCCCCTTTGCAAATAAACTTCACCGGATTTTCTCGTCAACGAGAGGAAATCGAAGTCAAGTCTTCTTCTAGTAGTTAGAACGTTTACTGTTGGTTTGGCACCGAGGAATGTCCCCGGGCGTGTAACGTCAAAAGCTGCATCTGTAAATTGTTCCAGTGTCTTCTACGCTGGACACAGTAAATACCTCGGAATCGAAATGAGACTTTGCGTTGGTCGGACGCTTTAATACTCATCATTGTCGTGTCCCTTGCCTTTTATATCACTGCATGACAATTCCGCTCATCTCAACCAAAACAGCTTTAGTGGAAGTGTTCCCAACTATCTGACAATACAAGGATTACTAAAAACCTAGATCTATTGAGAAGCACTTGTATTTACATATTTAGAAGTGTTACTTACCCCATAAGTAAAAGACACTGTGTGTGAAAGTACTCATCTTTAAACTATTTAGAGTATACAAAATGCTAGTTACTCCTCACAAAATGCAATTACTCATACATTAACAGATATGGGAGTAAATTCCCAATTGCTTGAAACACTACTGCAATCATCGAAATATCAATGACCAGCTGGGTCTTCAACATATTTATCGCCATTGTTATCTCACGTGGAATTTAGATGCAATGTAAAAGTACATGAAAATGTGTCAAATCTGATAAATGTTTGCTGTCACTATTTTCGTAGTATTTTACAACAGGAATATTGGGAACGATGTTACTACTGCATTAGTAATGTTAAACAGGTTCAACACTACTGACAGTATTTTACTATTGCAGCAGAATTTTGAAACAGACCGGAGTTACTATTGGGGACGATGTTGCTTTTGCAATAGGTTTGTTAAAGAGCAGAAAGACTATTGGCAAACCGAGGAAACATTTTGGGATAATGGTACTTTTGCAACAGCACTGTTATACAAATGCAAGGCACAGAAGTATTGTCAAACGTAACCCAATGGCACAGAGAATATGACATACCGAAGCATGAGGCTCATTGTCCTCGTCAGACAATGATCTACTTTTCAGCCAATCCGAATATTTTCAAGTGTGAAAGTGAAAATTAACACAACAAACAATTCTAGTTACACTAAATTCCAGTACCTTATTTTATAAGAAAATGGTAATTACAAATGAACTGTAACCTTAAACTTTAATAACACCGTATTTCTATATGTTATGTCGCTTTCATGCAAGATATTTTAACTATTGAATCACAGGCTGTTGAGGTCATAAAATGATTCACAATGCATCTGGCTCACTGGTTACACCTGCTATGTGTTTTTGCGCTTATTTAGCGTAGTTCTGTAACGCACAATGAGATTGATATAATGTCAATTTCGTACCAGGGGCTCTTTTCACGAAGAAGTTTTCACTAAGGTAAACCTTAACTCCCATTCTTTAGCATCACACTAAGGTTACCTAAGTGACTTACGATCACCTTAGTGCTTTATGAAAGGAGGCCCAGACCGCCAAAAGTTTCTAGTGGCAGAACCTCGTTTTGAGATTTCCGCGATTTCCAGGTTTCCGTTTGTGACAGCTTGCTGTCCGACGTGTTTGCTGGGATTAGAAGAGGGTAGTGTTGCTAATATACAAAAGCTTAGAGGTATCATGTATCAAACTGACACATATTTATGTATCCAGTTAAATGAATTAGTCTAAATATTCTGGACAGGTTATAGCACTAAGTTGCGCAATAGGACGGAGCCCAGTCAGCAGGATACGAGACTGTTCGGTAATCAGTGTTTTGAGTTGCGCAATGAGGATAACGTTGCTATGGTAACAGCACTGTGAAACAATAAGAATATTTAGGACAACTGTATTATTGCAACTTTTGAAACATAAACTACCAAAGAAAATCATAACGTTTGGATTCGACAAAAATGTAAAGCGAAAAGGAAAACTTACATTCCTGAATACAGTCGCCGTAATAATATGAATGTAAAGCAACAAAACCCGATGTAATCAACTGCAATAATCCATCAACAGATAATCAATGAAAATCCGGGTTAAATTCGGTCTTCAGTAACCCATGCTTGTCGTAACAGGATCGCTGACTTGTTTGACACATGCCATCGTATTTCAGTTGCTTAGATTGATACTCTTGGTATTGATCACTGGATTGTCTGGTCCAGACTCGATTATTTACCGACCGCCGCTACATAGCTGGAATATTGCTTTCTCTGATACTGTAGTTTTATTTACAGTCCTTTTGTCGACAGGAGTTTATTATTTGAATTTAGACCTCTTTTTCATCACAAAATAGCTGAAATGTTGCCAATGTGACTTAAAATGTTACTCACTCACTCATTGCGTATGTACTCGCTCTGTCAGTTCGCTGATGGGCTATCAGCTTCACTGAATTAATCAAAGTGTTTTCTTCAAATTCCAGGTTTTAGAGTGGGTGTTGTAGTTGTGTATATGATACAACACGTGTATACATCGTGGATTCGACCGTGTTCTGGAAGCATAGCATAGCGAGCGTCCTCGTACTTTAACTAAAATAGTTCAGGGCGAAAGTGTGCTTTATTACGCTATACATGGTGGTAGAACAAACTGTATTTCTTAAATCACTCTTTTTTAGTTGTCAGTGACAACTGCACATCTCTGAACAAGGTGCTGCCGCCAGAACTGAAGTGATGTCAAGTGATGTCAAGGCATTGTGACGCCATCACGTTTATGACGTCATAGCATGGTGAGTGATGCCAGGGCATCTAATGATGCCAGGGCATTGTACAAAATCTCCTAGGAGACACACAAGTTATATATCCAGTGGAAGACAGTGGCGGATGATATAGAGAATACTACACGAGGTGGTATTTTATTTATTACCCTCAGCCTACACGCAGTAAGTTGTCAAAATAGCGTATTTTTGTGATTTTTATGGTTTCAAATCGGAACCGGTTTCATAAAAGGGTTGCGGAAGATTTGTGTACTGCAGAACATTTTTTTGCATGACGTCACGCTCTACTGACGTCACTACGCCATTTTCGTCTGCCTCCTTGGTAACCGACGTCATGATGCATGTCAGTTGTCATCGTCTCGTATGTTTTTCGACGAATGTATTACTGTCTTTCGACTCACAATTAAACAGCGACACGACTTCGTTCACAAAGTGTACATACCCACAACGCATACTGGTTGTAGAATGAATGACTTCACGTGTTTTTTATGAATCAAAAAGTAGTTCCGTCACAACGTGATATAATTGAGAGGTCACCAGTTATCCATACCGAAACATAAGTCTCATTAACCTATTCAGACAATGACCTACTTTTCAGACGATCCGAATTTTCTCGTGTGAAAGTGTAAATTGACATCACAAACAACTCTGGTTAAACTGAATTCCAGTTCCTTGTTTCATAAGAAAATGGTATTTACAAATGAATTTTAATTTTAAACTTTAATTGCACCGTCATTCTGTACTTTATGTCGAGATTGAGGCAGCATACCTTAACTATGGAATCACAGATTGCCCCTGTCTGATGAGGTCGTAAAACGATTTACAATGCATTTGGCTCACTGGTTAAACCTGTTATGTGTTGTTTTGCGCTTATTGAGCGTAGTTCTGTACCGCACAATTAGGTTGATGTAATATCAGTTCCGTCAGAGACCGCTTAACTTTTCTAGCGGCAGAGCCTCGTTTTGATATTTCCACGATTTCCAGGTTTCCGTTTATCAGAGCTCGCTGTACGACATAGCACGCCGCGCGGCGTATTTACTTGGATTAGAAGGAGCTTAGTGTTGCAATATACAACTGCGTAGACTTATCAAATCACACTGATTAATATTTATGCATCCATTTAAATGACATAGTCTAAAAATACTGGACTGGTTATCGTATTAAGCTGCGCAATAGGACAGAACCAAGTAAACAGGAAACGAGACTGTTCTGTAATCAATGTTTTGACATGAATCAAATCGTTAGAATCTCAGGTCAAGTCGTTACGAGACAGGTCAAATCAATACGACATTCGTCACGTACGAGATTAGTACGCAAACACCCATACGTTGACCATGTGGGTGGTAAAAAACATACTCACTCAATCCAAACTAAGGCTCCAGTGGTACTCATTTTAAGAAAACTGATAACAAACGCATTAATACACCAACAAAGTTTTACTAGAATATCAACTAGTACATATTTGCAATGCATATCACACTAAGTCTAACCAGTTGTACAGCGATCATCAAAAACATCTGGACAATTATTTAAGGATGGCAAGTACGAGGTACCCTAATTCAGTCTGTCATCGTTTCATGGCACAAAAATAAATGATCTGAGGTGACATACCCCTCCATCAAAGTACGTCAATCATAGTATATCGAGGTATTCCAATCGAGCGTCATGACGTCAACCTTTCTAAAAATAAAAGGATGTGATATATCAGTTACTTCATCATCACAATACGTCAATCCGTACTAATTAAGATATGTATAATCGTACGTCATGACGCTAACGTGGTGTTATTTTAACATAAAAAGGGTGTGATATGGCATATATCAGTATATTTATCATCACAATACGTAATTCTGCACCAATTAAGATATGTCTAATCGTATATCATGACGTCAATTTGACGTCATCGGAAAATGCAAGGATGTGATGTGACGGTGTCTTCGTCAAAATACTTCAATCACTACCAATTAAGATATGTCTAATCGTATGTCACGACGTCAACTTGACGTCATCTGAAAATGCAAGGATGTGATGTGACGGTGTCTTCGTCAAAATACTTCAATCACTACCAATTAAGATATGTCTAATCGTATGTCACGACGTCAACTTGACGTCATCTGAAAATGCAAAGATGTGATGTGACGGTGTCTTCGTCAAAATACTTCAATCATTACCAATTAAGATATGTCTAATCGTATGTCATGACGTCAACTTGACGTCATCTGAAAATAAAAGCATCTGAGGAAACATTCACAGTATGTCATTATCTCCAAGTGAAGCTATGTCAATCGTCATATAAGTGTTTTGATATAGATTCCTGTACCGCTATCAAACAGGACTCGATGCTGTATCGAAACGTTTCAACCGATGTGCGACATAACCACTGGCCCACTAGCCTGTGGCTAGTATAAATCAAACCGGGCCAGAAGATTCAGTCGTCATTCAATGGTTTTCCCATACTTTAGATTTAAGAAAAGCAGTAGGAACAGTACTAATAGCTGTGTACACCTCCGTCTGCCTCATCAATACATGTGGCATAGATATTGATGCCTTTTACAAGGATAAATTTGTATTTGACTCTCGATAATAAATGAATGAGTTCATTTGAACGGTTTTCAATAACACCACGGCATCAAACAAATAAAATGGTCAGCTAGGACGAATATCTAGCTGTATGTTTCCTAACGCCACTATTACCAATGGTCTATCGAGTCAGAACTTGACAATCTCGTGATTGATGTGATGAACAACGATCCATGCCGACGGGTCACGTTGACATGTTCTCAACCACGTCACCGACCCCGACCTCTTGACCCGGAAGCTGCTTCTACACCCAAAGAGCATGCAGGAGACCTATTTTAACCAGAGCCCCAATGGCCCCGCGACCTGTTTTAGCCACATGGAATGTCAACAGAGAACAAAATAACATCCTCGATATCTCCAGGGTATGCGTTCCCATAAATATCCACTATACCCTACACGTGTTTGCAGCTCGATGAATTTATTACCTCCCTTGGCTCGTTTTTCATCCAATCAGGTGTCTAAGCTGGGAAGTTTAGCGTACCAATCACAACTCATTTTCGCTTTTTAAATTATCCAAATGATTAGCTGTGGCAACACAAAGGATGTAGAGGTACTATGAAAGAGGCAGAAGGAGCTACTTTGAAAATGGGGAGCCAGCAAAGGGAGGTAATAAAATTTACCCTTGAGATATCGATGATGACAAAACAATAGCTATTGCACCAGTTTGGTGACTGTAACTATATATAACATTTAAAATATTAATATTAATTATAACATAATATTGAAAGACTGATCCAAACGTCTGCGATAGTCTCTAACAATAGCTTTTTAACGATACCCCGTCCATCAGGACACTTATTAGTTACGTCAGGATTAACCAGTGTGTGTATGAGGCTCCCTGTATGTATACAAAATCGGTCTAATGGAAAGTTTCCGAATTATCCAGTGTTCGGACTGAAAACATCATCACTAATGTCAGGGATCCAGATTAACGAGAACTTATCAAGCATCTCTTTGATCACATTCCGCTGAATACATTATCAATGACAATTTCATTATCCAGCCATGACCGCAGGATATTACGAATTCCGATTATTGTACTGCCAACAAAAGTATTATTTCCAAAGCCACCTTCAATAGGAATCGGACTGGAATTTTTTTAAAAACACACATTTCATGAGGCGTTCATACATCCTGGATTCAAAACTCACATCACCAACACCAGTCCATCTTTTCAAAACATTAATTAAAATATATAATATAAAATTAAATAGTATATGTCTTTACAATAACGACGAAAATACAAAAAATATGCTTTAAAATATATCGAACTGTTATAAATAAACGCTAACAAAATTAAAAACAGGATTTATTAAAGACTGATTCAATCCAAACGACACAATAAAGTTGTCATGGATACAGATAAACAGCACAGTACCACAACCGTTTGTCTCTTCTCATGCTATACATCTATCACAGGCATGCTGAACATATAAAGATAAGGTAGTTTGTTCCACAGCTGATCACGTCCATCGATTTCAACCCCATGCGTCGTTTTTCAACCTCGTGCGTCGTTTATCAGCATCGTACGGGTTTTAACAGACGTAACGTCAACGTGCTTTGCCTCAATTTCACGTTAGAACGTCGCGTCGCGTCAAAACTAACCCACTCGACGTGAACGCTCTACTTTGCTATGTCCTAACATCACTATGTTTCATAATATGATATTTTGTCCTGGTTTAGACCTAGAAGTGATTCTGCAAATGGAACCTTAGTCTTTTTCGTGTGGGATTTCTGGGTGGTATCTCCGTTCAAGGGGTTTTGATGCATCGTATCCTGTAGTCCTTTATGGGGAAAAACAATGGAAGAAAAATCAAATGAACCATTTTACGGAAATAAAATAACTTATTACGTTATCAAACCAACATACAACTTAACAAAAACTGTACCTTTAATCTAATTTTTAACATGCATATTTTATATTAAAACACTGAATTTAAAACATGAAGTTAAACTGGATATTAAGAAGGTATTAACTCGTGATGCATCGACTTCGCTTCAAAATATATATATCACTACGTATTTAAGATCATATTTGTATCTACGAATTCAAAACATCTTTTATCTGTATTGTGAAATGTCCAAACCTGAAGCTGGAAAACTAAAACCACATTCAAGCACGTGCGTCACAAATAATGACGTCAGAAATCTGTTGCAAAGGTGAGACATGTTTGGCACGAAGCAATACTCAAAAGTCAGATTCTATAAATTTCCTTTTCGGAATGTCAACTGCTAACTGCTTCGGATTACGATGTGATCGATTCAGTGATGCACGTCAATGAATGAGCCTAGAATTGACATAGGTAACATTACGTTATAAATCCAATTTTGTTATGCCTTGTTCATTGTTAAAATACACCGAGAATTAGTACCAAACCAATATAAATTTTAATTTTTCCCATAACCAAACCATGCAAATTAGGAAATGAATACAGAAATATGTAATAATCTATATATGAGTTTCCCTTAAATGTTTTCACTGTGATAAAACCCTGAGGTATACTCCTCAGGGTGATGAGCTTGATAATACGATGTTTCGCTTCAGATTGACGTCCTGTGATCGAGAGTAATACAAAGCGTCATTGATCAGCTTAGATGGATGCTGGCGCTATACAATAATAGCATAATAATAATAACAATAATAATAGCAGCTTACATAATCATACAAAAGGCTTTGCTAAAACGCGAAGTCCATTGAATGATTTCGTCTTTATCATGTCGACGAATCACTTACAGTATCCGGTAGCAACGATACCAGGGTTGGGGGAAAGGTGACTCGTCAGTTGCAAAGCCAACACGGGAACATAGGTCCCATTGAAAATAGGGATTTGTTTTTCTTCGTTATTTTCTTTAGGGAGAGGATGCAATGCTGGACTTAAATCTATATTTACATAAGAAAATGTATTATCCCCAACATAATGTTCCGTATTCTTTTTCAAACATAAAGTTTCAAAATGTTCACCGAAGGTATGAATTGTTTGTTCAGGAAATTGTGGTATATGAAATCGTGACCTTATTCTCTGAGATGCTAAGCGTCAACTCCCGTTTTGTCGAACATTCGGTTCACTGAAAGTAAATGCTTAGTCCCTGTGTATTAATACTAAAGTATTTTTTTTATAATTGTGTGGAACATCGGATAACTCGAAGTAGCTTCCTAAGTCTATTCATGTTCGACATAGCGCTGTTTAACGTCATATACTACTCAAAAGAAATTAAAGTATATTTCATATTTCTACAACAAATCTGTCATGCTTTCTTATGAGTCTATTTTAATATGAATATTATGCATAACAACATATTTATTTTCAAACTGAATGATAGGAAAATCAGAAAAGAAGATGATATTGAAAACTATTTGTTATGTTAGTGGTTAAGAACATAGAACAAAATGTACTATGAGGGTTAAATACACCGCTCCCAAATAAACAAAACATATAGTCACACCAACAGCAACACACCCATACATTTGAACCGAACACCTTGATAGGACTTATACCTGTATTCTCATCCTGAAAGGTGAAAGAATACATATACTATGACATAAACACATAGCAATAACAATACATATCTACATTTTATGGTATTTATAAACACTTACAGCAGTATGAGTTATGCATATGCATTCTAAATATCGTCCGAACAATATGCTAGAATATACTTTGAACATTCCCCTATCTACATATCATTATCTTAATTTAAAATATCATACTCTTGACTATCACAACCATTGAATAGTTGCTGGATTGGATTCAAACGCAAGAAGGTACATGACAATGCTTTTCACAAATCGTAAAAATATCATTTCTACATTTTCATGTTAGTATCCATTTCGGAAACAATTCTTACATGGCGATAAATGCATTGCATTTGATTGATCAACCAGATATCCAAATGTCTAGTTCGTCATGAGATAATATTTATTTGCACAACCAGATTGTAACTTTGATTCAACATCTCAGTCTTCAACCGGCTTTCCACAATGCTTGCAAATCATGTGGACGCCATTTTGGCTTCGAGAGACGCCTTCAGCATGCTCTTTCAGTGCATTCCCAAGCTTAAACTCAGCATCACATCCATTTTCCTCTACACTGTCGGATCTAAACAGCCCTGACTGTGTATCACTGTCGTAAGACGACGTTTCCAGAATTTCATCAATTTTGGAATCAAGAGACCCCTGCTTAAAGCGACCAGGAGACCTCCGGATTGCGAACAGGTTGCAGTCCAGACTCTGTTGTTTGGTTTGGTCTTTGAGTTTCATGCGGCGGCGAGGCGATAGCATTATCGTCTTGCCGTTAAAATCTCCCCGACTCAGCTCCTTGGCAAACTCAACAATGATGTTGTTGTTGTCGAAGATGGCGGCGAAACTTCCATTGATAAACTTGGGTGACATGGGAACATTGCTTAAGATAAGACTCATACCAAAATCCTTCCTTTTGATGCTTGGCACTCGCATAATTACCTGGCGCTTCTCGGGGACAGCAGTTTCAAGAATCTCCTTCTGCACCTCCGGAGCCTTGTGAATAAAGACATTTTACATTATCTTACTTTCAGGTAAAATACGTTAATTTCATTGGTCAATGACGCTTTAACAAGTCTCCATGTCACCCCTCAAAGGAGGGTGACAACTGGAAAATATATTACCTGCTGCTGGTGCTACGGTAAAGCACCAAACTCGTCACGACATGGCGCATGCAGTGCCCGGAGTTCGAAAACCGTTCGACTAGCTGTTTTCTAGTTCAACTACATATCGTACATATTTATTTCACAGACTCTCACTGCTTCATTTAAACTATTTTCTACACATCAAATATCATCCAACTGTTTGCACATCCAACTTAAACATATTAAGCCATTTTATAGCAGTTTAAAGCTTAAAACCTGTCAGAATATGTTTCACTGAGTTTAAAACCCCAGTCGAGAGACAGACACCATTTTGTTTACATGTCATGATGTCGGCGATCTTCCAAATAAAATAAAATGATAGTTTGACATTTAACATAGCTGTAAGATAAACACGTTGTATGCTTCCCTCGAGGGTAATACTGTTGTGCGCAGTATGATCTCTTGCCTTCCTGCTTTGGTTACATTAATACTGCTGCGGGGAACAGTACATCAGACCCGGCGTGAGTGACACTGCCACAAAGAGGCGTACATCAGACCCTATTACCCTCTAGAGAAACATGCAGCTTATAGAATTAATATTTTACTCTCAGATATGATTAATGATGAAAAAAGAGAAACCATAAATGCAATGGTTATGAAACCTCGAAGTTTTGTTTGTCCTTTCATTAAACAAGAAAAGAGACGAAACCATTTCATAATCGTAGGAAATCAATTCCTGAAAGAAGAGTCCAGTGGTAATATATGATTCCCTGTGTACTCATGTGTTGATGAACCTTTTCATTTTGGTGACACCAGGTGTTGAGAAATGATTGCATATTCTGGTCCACCGTGGCATTTGTCACAAACACACCCAAAGGTTAGGCAAATATTTACGTTTGTTTCACATCTTGATAAGGAATTACGTCGGGTTTTTTTTGGTATCAAAGTAAACTGAATAAAGAATCACATAACGGTGCTTAACGGTGATTTGTCTTTTCTTGCAGAGGGTGTATAATGTTACCTCCCTTTGAAGGGAAAAGTACCGTTACAATTACTCTTTCCCTGATTAAAACCACATCAGCCGAAACCATTACCCAATTCCGACAATGTAACGTGTTTATGAATCTCTAACGAATAGGAACGACACTCGGTGCTCGCGAAAAGGTTGGAAATGGAATATAGGATGAACACTTCCTGAAAATATCACCTGCCTTCATCAACATCATCGCGAACTCCTAGTAAACTGTACATGTATTCTATACCGACATCAATGTCGGGACGATTTCAAGGGGAAATAACTCTTTACACATACCTCATCCTCGTCGGCTAATACTCTGGTGGCGGTGTCCCTAATGGTGACCCAGTCCCGCTCCAAGTCATCATCAGTTGTGTACTGTGACGTCACAGTGAACCTTATGACGTATTTGTCCTTCAATGCTGCTGGCACCATGTGAAGTCTTCCGGATTTGTTTAAGCGCTTCAACAGAGCCTCTGTGTTGTCGTTGTCGTCCTGGAAGAGAAGTGTGAGTGAGTGAGTGAGTGAGTGAAAGAATAAGTGAATGAATGAGTGAGTGAGTGAGAAAATAACTGACTGACTGACCGAGTGAGTTAGTGAGTGAGTGGGTGGTTGCGAATTTAGGTGAGAGCTTTAAATATGTGCAAAGCCTAGGTCAACATCAGCTGCACAGAGACACCTTTTAAATCAAAACCACACTGCCATAGCTGCAATATTGTTGAGTGCAGTTGTAAACAACAACTCACAGTGGTCCCATGTTCACAATATACACTCACAGTGGTCCCATGTTCACGATATACAATGCCTCCTCATGTTCAAATCCTGGCTCGAAGTTTCCACGCCAGGTTGAAAAAGAATAAGCTCTTCACAAATTTAAAAAAAGGGTTCATTCTGCCTGCTTGAAAGATGTGAAGATGCAGATAAATGGTTATCAACATATTTCACACAAATCGGTTGTAGCGAGCAGAATTGATGATGCGCCATTGACAAGAATGAAGGTTTATTGGTAAGATCGCATGAAGATGGAACGGCCATGATCAGAATCCTATCGCACTCTGCTTCATCTTTAATGACATGTATATACAAACGAGGGGATTAGGGGATTAACTGTTAATCAGGCATCAAAAGTGGCGGCTCCAGGCGTTCATTAAACCATGTTATCCGAGCGTCTTCTGTACGAATCAAGAAGCTTGTTTCAAAGGTTACGCTTGACAAAGCTTCCAATATAAGTAGCTTAAAGCCTATTGGCTGCTGGAGGGGAGCTTTTGTAAGCGGCTTGAAGACACCGTTATGATTATTAATTATTGATAAAGCTTATTCCTTGTGTCGTCAATCATTCGTTCAAAGAACAAGTTTATGATCTTCACGCCACGTTTACTTGAGCAGTAATTTGGTTATTTTTTCATCTTCCGTGGTTGTGGTTTATGAAAATGTTTTGCGTATACTTTTGTTCAGTTTCTACAAGCGCTGTACTAGTCAGCTTGGTGGTCGGGTTCATCAGCCTTTTGATGATAAGGTCTGGGCAAGTGGTTGATGTCATGAGCAGAAAGTCACACCGTAGGGGTACGATGACATTCCAAGTTAAGCCTAGCCGTTGAAGCGTTCGCAGAAGAGCGGGTTCGATTCCAACACACATACATTGTTGTATATTGCTGAAATATTCCTAAATGCGGCGTAAAACTAAGCTCATTCACTGTACTGCGCGTCAACTCACCCTCAGACAGAACACCACCATGCCAAGGACTCGCTCTGCTGGAACTTCGAACCTTTCGTCGCTTCTCACCATCATTTCAAATTTCTTTGCCAATCTCACACCCTGAAATAAAACATCTATTCAGTTCCGTGAAATGAAAATACAGAGATCATTCGGGTTCTCTCGGCTATTTCCGTTCAAGCTTACGACAACAATGGCGTAACATAGTTCCGGTGAAATCCGAATGTTTTCTCGGTATAAAGTTGCAACAACACTGGAGGTTTTGTACACAAACGTCTATGCTAAAGTGCATTTAGTAATAATACGAGTGGATTTCAAATGTGTTGTAATGGCAGTAGCAGTACTAGTCGTAGTAGTAGGAGTAGTAGGAGTAGTACTAACCAGAGTAGTAGTAGTGGTGGTTGTCGTCGTAGTAGTAGCTGTAGTAGTAGTAGGAGTAGTACTAACCAGAGTAGTAGTAGTGGTAGTTGTCGTAGTAGTAGTAGCCGTAGTAGTAGTAGGAGTAGTACTAGCCAGAGTAGTAGTAGTGGTGGTAGTTGTCGTAGTAGGTGTAGTAGTAGTAGCTGTAGTAGCAGCAGTAGCAGTATAGTAGTAGTAGTAGCAGTATCAGTAGTACTAGTAGCAGTAGTAGTATATCAGTAGTAGTAGCAGTATCAGTAGTAGTAATATCAGTAGTAGTAGTAGCAGTAGTAGTAGCAGTAGTAGTATATCAGTGGTAGTAGTAGTAGTAGCAGCAGCAGTGGCAGTATTAGTAGTAGCAGTAGTAGCAGTAGCAGTAGCAGTAGTAGCAGTAGAAGCAGCAGTAGTAGTAGTATGTGTAGCAGTAGTAGGTGTAGTAGTAGTAGATGTAGTAGTAGGTGTAGTAGTGAGTGAGTGAGTGAGTGGGTGAGTTTGGTTTAACGCCGCTTTTAGCAATATTCCAGCGATATCACGGCGGGGGACACAAGAAAATGGGCTTCACACATTGTACCCATATGGGGAATCGAACCCGGGTCTTCGGCGTAACGAGCGAACGCTTTAACCACTAGGCTACCCCACCGCCCCAGGTGTAGTAGTAGTAGGTGTAGTAGAAGCAGGAGTCGTACAGTATAGCTGTAGTAAAAGGTGTCGCGTTCACTCTATAGTGGTAGTTGTAGACGTAATGGTAGTTGCAGACGTAATGGTAGCTGCAGACGTAATGGTAGAAGTGGTAGACGTAATGGTAGAAGTGGTAGTAAGAAGTGGTACAGTATAGCTGTAGTAAAAGGTGTCGCGTTCACTCTATAGTGGTAGTTGTAGACGTAATGGTAGTTGCAGACGTAATGGTAGCTGCAGACGTAATGGTAGAAGTGGTAGACGTAATGGTAGAAGTGGTAGTAAAATACATGCAGTAGATGTGATAGTAATGGTCATGGGTGTTGCAAAAGAGTCAAATGCACAAGCAGCTGTGATATGAAAAAGATACCCGTAGGATATTGCCATTATACAAAGCTGTGTCTTTCATTTAAAACGGCGAGCAAATTCTTGTCGATGTCAAGCAAAGTTGCTGTGAACTGTGGAACAACACTATTGATAAACCGGCGAAACATGGTCCATCCATAGCTCGATCAATATTCTTCTGTATTATTATAAAAACGTTCCTCGCGTATATTCAATGTCGAAAGCTTTTGAGCACCGTCTGCGGAAGCAAGACAGTCACGTGACTTACATGGCGGACATGTTTGCGAATACCCTCCACGCCGTACATTCTCAGAACAAACCACAGCTTCAGTGCGCGAAACCGCTTACTGAGGGGAACTTGCCAATGCTGAAATATGAACATTAATGATTATTTTTGGTAATTTTGTCCATTATCATTTCAAGGTTTGACTTTTCTACAAAGTCGAAAGGTTACTGTCTTTTAATTGCTTATTTGCTTTCGGAGAGCAGTCTCATAAATGAATTATTGCGATTTTCTCCATATTTAGTTAAATTTAATTTAAAAGTTAACCAAAATTGCGAAAAGATTACAAAGAGAATCATACAACCCAAGGGAGTGTGAAAGTAGATACCCACAGAAATTTCACACAGATACCTAAGGAAACACAGAGGAACTCTTATTTAGGGATTGATAGGGGGATACTTCGCTGGCTCCGCGACAAGGGGCGCAAATATTTTACACAGTAACGTTTCCGATTACATCTATTAAATCATTTTATTTATATTCTGTTCTTTAATATTTTTCAGACACTCGTGTCAACCCTATCATTTGTCATTTGTAAAGTAAAGTATTTTGCAAAA
The DNA here is from genome assembly GCF_037392515.1 of Haliotis asinina. Lineage (NCBI taxonomy): Eukaryota > Metazoa > Mollusca > Gastropoda > Lepetellida > Haliotidae > Haliotis > Haliotis asinina. The sequence goes on from NC_090292.1 coordinate 30,055,774, forward strand.
GTAACTACACACTCTTTAATAACAGCTATAGATCTGACTGGAAGGTTGAAAACAGCCGATGAAGCACAGCAAACGTAAGGTTCCAAACACTCTACTTTATAGTAAACAAGCATCATTGTGTGTTTTAGTGGAAATATTTTTGGGGGGATTTGTTTTATTCGTTTTTTTTCAAACCACGGTGGGTTCTTTCCTTTGCTCGGTAGTGTATTTGAAATTGTCTTTACCATATAGTCGATTGCGGCACCTGGAACAAAAATACGACCACTGATAATGCAATGCTTGACGTATAACGAAAACATATTTTGGACATTGAATGATAAACATAATGATAATTATAACGAGTTCGTGAGTTAGGTTTTACGCCGGATAGAGCAATATTCTAGCAATATTCCAGCAATATTACGGCGGGGGACACCAGAAATGGGTCTCACATATTGTACCCATGTAGGGAATCGAACCCGGGTCTTCGGCGTGAAGAGCGGACGCTTTAGCCACTAGGCTACCCCCACCAGCACTGATAATTACAATAGTCCATAGTTATTGCTCAGTAAAAAGACAATGAGTGGTCGATCCGTCTATTGCAATAGACAAGCTGCATGAAGACGTTAGAGGCAATCTTAACTGGACCAGATAAACCTGTCATTGATGTTGTGAGCAAGGTCCACGCTGCCGGGGTTCAAACACAGCCTAACTACCCAAGACGGCAATACGACACTGTAGACCTAATGTACTGTAGCTCTGTACTGACTCCAGCTGAGTGAGTGAGCAACATGTGTCTTCGGCGTAACTAGCAGGCGCTTTAACCACTAGGTAACCCCATCGCCCCCTCTACCTTAGTCTGACTGTAGGTGAAATCCGGTTAACGATGCCAATAAATGATAGCACCAAGCTAGGCCATTGAAATACCACGATTTAACAGAGATACTCTACTCAGTCACAGAGTACTGACATCGAACCCCGGATCTTGGTTTATCAGTCTGATATCGCACTTTTAACGTTTACTGTGATTGTCCCACTTAAAATGTCTATGCTGTAAGCACCAGTTTAACCTTCGCTTCTTTTGTTCAGGTCTCCTGATCGGTGATGGAATTCCTCGCCTTCTCTGCCAAGCTATTGCATGCAAGTCAGTTCTAACTGTCTCCTTACAGACAGCCACTGTTCCTCCATCAATCATATCTAGCCTTAATTTTCTAGTTGTTTGCTTTTAGAAACAAGAATACCAAGCCGTCTCCTCTCACTGACAGTGAGTTTCCTGAGCCTACCTGCGCCTCCCTTGTGCTCAGTGCCACATCCATGTGCAATAATTTTCAAAACACGATAACAGTGGAAAAAGGAATGCCAGAAATCTGATTAAACATATCCCTAAAATTCTCAATAATTTCTGGTCATATTATAAGGTATAGATGAGTTATTGTTTCTTTGTTGTTTAACACCACACTCTGCAATATTTAGGCTATATAACAGCGGCCTGAAAATAGTTCTGAAGACCAGTGATTCACATTATGAGCGCCAAACAACACAATGCTTCAACCAAGTCAGTGAGCCTGACCACCAGCACCCGTTAGACGCCTCATCCGACAAGCATGTGCTGCTTAAGATCAATAATAACCCGGATGTTCACACCCGTCATGGATTACATGTCGTTTCCCTTAAATTCAACGTCGACATTAAGTAAGAACAGACTGCATCTGCTTCCATCATAGCTGACTGGTGCACAGAATTCAGAAATTACCAAACCATTTTAGTTCGCGTATCTATAAAACAGAAAAACAATAAATATTAATGAAATGCAGCAAACCGTCATTTATTCAACAGCCGATAAGACGAAAATGTCATTTATCCAAGATGTGTACCTCATTACATGTCCAAAAATGTTTAAAATGAGATAAAATGTTTCCTTCTTCAAGTACCATTCAGCACATTTAATCAACCAATCAAAACACAGGACACATTCTCATATTGCAACGAACCATAACACCCACTTGTAACAGAGTTATCGACTGGCTGGCCTATCAGCATGACATGAATTGGTGATAATGGCATCTCATAGAAACGTACCCTCAGGACCCTGCATGCCCTTTAATCTTTAATCATGTTAAATCTTCCATAAAATCACAACAAAGATTAAAGCAAACTATGAGACACATTTAACAAGATTTGCTTTTAAAAACGTTCATTTTGACCCTCATATCATTAAATACAGTTTAAGAGATCCTGAATAACAGTGTTTTGTAGCTCACTATGTCAGCTACTGATAATGATTAAACAAAAAATGTCACGTTTTTCTATCACTTTCTTTCGTATTTACATTGTGCAAAAGCGTGAAGTTTGCTGGCGATTTCATGAGCTCACGCGTGTGATAAAATTCCGATTTCGTGTCAGAAGTTCACTGATGCGTTTTCGTGACGACAGTGTTGTAAAACACGTCACACGCTGCGATGATTTGTCAGTGATTGGCTGTTTGAAATAAAATTGGGAATTGTTCTAGCTGAAACGAAACACATGTATTTAGGTGTACTATTTTCATTTTAGGTAAAATAAGGGTTAAACTATTGCTTTATGGCCTGTCCAGACGGATATATTTTCAAACATGGTTTCAACGCCTCCGTGGATGAAACTTTGAGGTAGATCGTACCTTCCGAAGGCGAATGGGTTGACTATAAAAGTCTAATTTCCATCCTTGCCGAAATGGAAAGGGGTGGTCACTAGTGGCTTTTACGACTTATGCGAACCCGCTCGGTGCTCATGATTTGTCTGATTCATACTCAGTTAGGTCGCTATACACCTCTGTCATATATTGCTGAATATTGTTGAGTGCCGCTTTAAACAACAAACAAACAAAACGAGTAATGTCCATTCTAATTCTAATTCCTTCTTACTGACAATTCTCATCCCACCTATCACATCACATAAGCATTCGCCTCAAAGGAAATGACGGAGCCACAAATCTGTTTGATAAATTAAATAAAGATCTTTAGTGCAATAAAACTGGTCTTACCTCTCGCGTACATCAACCTGCTGAACACTTTGATTAAAAACATGTAAAGAGGAGTTTTTTTAATTATGAAGAAGCCCAGATAACGGAAAATAGGTTTTGCAAATCCTTCTATCGACGTCAAACTGCAAGGCAGTTTTTATGTACCGGATGTCACTATCATTACACGAATTTGAGGGACTTTGACTCGATTATCCAACTAAAACATATTTCCTAAATTCTAGCAAAGTTTCGACCTGAAGTTTTAAAATCAGTCACATCCGTTGTTATGGGATAATAGGGACGCACGTCACGCCTAAGATCCGATTTCTGATGCTGGTACAATGCGTGAAGATCATTTCTGGTGCCCCTCGTCATTACATTCCTGAGCCAAGACTTTCAAAGCTCTCTTAGTGCTAAGGTCGTCTTAAGTTAATGTTAATGCATGGCACTTTTGCCATCTTAGCGCTAGGACAGCTTCTAAAATCCCGACCCAGGACTGTAGCTAAAAGCACTGTATAAGCATGCTCGCTCACCAATAGTTACAATTACCACACCCACCCGACCCGCACCTCCGGTTTCAAACAAGGGTGGTCGAAAGTCGTGACTAAGTGGGTTGAATGGTCAAGGACTTGGTTGAAGGCGGATCATGACAACCTGGTTGTTGGATAGTTGCCCCTGATATCAATGGCTGGTATGATCTAGAGTGGATTATTCACCGGCTACCGTTTCGTTGTGGTGGCGCTGATTATGACGAGAACCAACAAACAAACTCAACCTGTTGGGAAAGGATAGGTCTCTTTTCTGCTTTCACCAACTTTTCCATCAAACTGTCTTTATTGTCAGACTCGAATTCGACGTGTGAAGTGTTGTCTAACTCGTGTTGTTCAGAAACAACCAATCGCTGTCAACGATAGAGATGTGACTCTCAAAAATGACATGTAAGTGTGACAACGTGTGTTTGACGTGCGACAACTTTAACATTTTCACGTTCTGTCAAACCTTTTTATGCCGTGTCAAGACTGCTTAAGATTCCGTCAATTATGCGTCATGACGCACATCACACATCATACGTCATACGTACCCGAGTTTTCGTGTTTTAAGTACAGAGGTTCTACGTTGAATGTTCGATGTAGTGCTCCGCTGTTTTTCACCCTGAAAAACATGTTTGTAATGTTTATAAAATCATGAAACGTGTATTGCTATTCAGCTCTGTCATATTTAGAAATAATTAATAATCATAATCATAATCAAGAAAGCTGGTGTCCCATACAAACCACACCTGTAGAGAAAACAGGTTTAATTTATTTAGGAATTTCCTTTATTAAATGTTGACTACATTTAAGATTTTATCTATTAGTATGCGAATTGGTCTTTTTCTGTTTTAGTCATATTCTTGTAATATTACAACGTGGCTCTCCATGCACTGGCATCATAAAATTTATTTTACCCACATGGGAATCGAACCCGGGTGTGTCTAGTGAAGGCTTTATCCACAAAGCTACCCCGTAGCCCCGGCCTTATAATACTAGTATATGGAAGTGCAGCAACCGCGAAAGTGATTGTATATTCATTTTGTTTAACGACGCACTCCCCAATAGCGGCGGTCTGTAAATAATCGAGCTTCGACCAAACAGCCAAATGATCAACAATAAGTGCATCGATCTACGGAATCTACAAATAATGTGAATTGGAATTTTGTGACAATGCATCGCTATCAAAACGTCTCTGGATGTAAATAGTCGCCAAAACACAAAGATTTAATGCAGAACGCCAATAATCCTGAAGTAAGTCAAAATCGATTAAACAGGACCAGTCTGTCGCCGCTTTCACTAATATCTCATACACAGCGAGGATCGAACTGGATGTTACAGCTGGGCCACCTCATCACTTACTTCGATTTTGACAGATCGTGGCGTGTGCAGAAATATATCTTTGACAATTTGATTTTTTAAAAAAATAATACATATGTTAGTAACCCTAAAATAAATATATGATTTCTCTTTGAACTATCGAAAATTAGCCTAATTTTAACGTAAGTCCGATTTTAACGCTCAGTGGGTACCCGGCGGGATGAAAAGGCGATGAGAATGCAAATGCCTAAAATTTCCTTATGATTGTAGTCTCTAAAGGACGTTGAGAATGTTATCTGGTCTGGGTAAGATTCATGTTATTTGTTTGTTTGTTTGTTTAAACTCTCACCACATGGCTGTACAGTCAAAGTGTACCATCATCCATTTGGATGGGTTGAAAGCGAACGATTGCGCATAATCCACGCCCTCCATGTACTTCCGGAACTCTGGACAAACGAAAGCTGTCCCGGCGTAAGCCGCATCGATATGCATCCACAATCCTTCCGCCTCACCTGCGAAAAAATAGTCCGTTAGATAGATAGATAGATATGTTGATAGATAGATAGACAGATAGATAATCTTGAAAATCAAACGCAGGATAGACCACCCGGTACCCATTTGCATATTTAATTATCCATGTATATCTTGAATTCTTCCGTAGAACGAACACAGACAAAATAGTCCGTTACTACCGGATAACAGGCAATGAAATGAAATGTGAGTGTTTTGTATTAAAATGTAACTTTAATCCTTTCGCCTCACTCGAAAAAAATCTCAGTGACTACATTTGTAATTCTGAGAAACAAACGTACTCTCAGTACACCCTGCATCGATCTTTCAGGCTCGCTCACTAAAACATAGTTCCTTACTTCCGGAATTCTGGTCAAACGAGAGTAGTTCGCTGTCCGCTGCATCGAAGTGCAACTTAATCCTTCCACAATCAAAACATGGTCTATAACACAGGCAGCATCATCAGTTACATGGAGAATCTAACACGGGAGATATCTTGAAGAAACCCTTTTACGCCGTAGCCACGAAAACGACACCGCCAACTTCAACGCTTAAGGCAATGATCTGATGGCCCGATTCCGTTAGATATCAGCCTACCTAGATAAACCACGATCTGCGAGTAATTTGATCTGGATCCCAATTTCGAATTTCATTACCAATTTAGTCGTTGAATGTTTCACCACGAAAATAGCTAAAGTGGTGGAAAAATCGAAATTTAAGCAGGATTTGATAGCTGTGTAAACGTCAATCACAGATACACCGCCTCACAGAATCTGTGATAACAATGTTATTAAGGCAGTTAATCGGTGGGATAGTTGGACAAGTATTTCTAGTGGACAGAAGAAGATATCTTGAGAACGTGGCATTGATAGTTGGCTTTTAAAGAATTGCAAGTGTCAATTTTATTGTCTTAAAACACGCACGTTTGTCTTAGACATTGACGACTCGCTTTTCTATGTCAAAGCTGCTTTGATTTTTCTCGGAAACAGTAAACTCAACCCTACTCCACACTGCACTCTTCGGCTGAAGAGGAAAATAATTTGAAAATATAATTTGTGGTTGTTAAACAACAAATCAATGAATTAATAGTGTATCTAAATAGGCGTCCACCTATTTGTCCTTAAACACAAAATAGAATATCTGAAAAAAATGACAGAAATTGCAAAATAAACGTCAAAACTGCTTCATGTACAGAGATAGGCATTTATAACGCATTATTAAACCGATGCACATCTTGAATTTGGGAAGAGAATAGCAGGAAGATATACGCATATACGTTGGGCAGTCGAGATAACAAGTGTATGGATTTGTAAACTGAATATTGGCCTGTGTAGCCTGTAACAATGGCCCCGCGATAAAATGATGGTTGGCATGAATAATAGGTTTCTACGAACTGAACTGGAGAAACGAACTTTGTCCTGACGCTAAGCCACTTTGTGTTACAATTTTCTGGAGGAAAACATTTCGCGCGTTCGATTATCAAATTTGAGTGAACTGAACCAAACGAGGTTAACAAATTTTGCAACCCCCGTACACAATCAGCACACTGCTATAAGAAGCGCACTCACTCACTCACTCACTCACTCACTCACGCGCTCACGCGCTCACGCACTCACTCACGCACGCAAACGCGTGGAACAGTCAGTTGGCATCATTTAAAATAATGAATGATAAGTGACAGTTGTGAGTTGCATCTATGGCAGGCATAGGAAAACAAAATCTGGCACAATAGAGTATTAATCTATTTTATAAGATGCACTAATGACCTAAGCTAATGAGACATAAATGAAATTACATTTAATTAGTTGACATAAATAAATAATACCATCCCGGATGCTAGCAAATAGAGCCTATTGACTTTCTCCTTGTCTATTTACATGTCCCATGTGGATAATACATTTAAATCTCGCGAGACTGCTTAGCGTGCAGGTCACGTGTTATCTCGCGAGATGCGCCGCCATGTGACGAAAACAGGAGACAGGACATGACAGAGTAATTGACTGTAATTGAAACATTTTAGCAAATGTGAGAATTCAAGGTCTCCACTTGTTAATAAAGGTCGTTCATGGAACGCATGAAGAATGGTGATTACTAATTGCAGTTATCGATTGGTATGCCAGACTTAGAAACATGACTGTCTTGCGTTCAACACGGGATCAAGTTGTGTGCGGTATCATTTGAACGCTGAACTTTGTAGGCTATTTCTTCATTGAATTAGAGCAGTCGATTTTAAGAAAAAATCGCATAGAAACATACTCCCACTCGGATGTCACGTTGTACCTGATCGAATTCCTGCAAATGTATTTTTCTAAACCAGAGCGTTTTTAGTTCATTCTGCCCCGAAAGGCTATTTTCCATTTCAGAGATTGAAAACACATGGATAAGGCATGTGTTACAGTGTTTGAATGAAGACATCACATAGGCAGATCTAGAGGGGCTGGGTGGTGCCGCTTACACACACACGCGCACGCACGCATGCACGCACACAAAAGTATATGCACATTAAATGAAATACCGAGAACAAGTGGGGTTGATCTAACGCTCATCATGTGCATGTACCACACGTGCACCTGTCTCACTGTTCCAAATACCGCCCTTACCCCCTTGCAATACAAACCAATAATAACGATTTGAATCTATGATCGTTTGTGAAACAACTTTTAACCTAAGCTGAACAAAATTCTGAGATTCACTTGTTCAGTTGGCACGGTAAAATTATGAGGATTCTAAATGTCACTTTATTTGATTACCTCTTTTGTTTAAAGTGAAATTCACCGGACCGTTTTCATTGTAAATAGACTATACTTGCCTGTCTACACTAAGCAGTGTTAAGAAATCATGCGATATATTACCAGAATGGAAACGCCTGATCTTGAAACCAAGCCACCTAAAGATCTGTTTACCTCTTCATCACTGCTTCTTGTAGATTTGGTATCAAACATAGATGAAGAATTGTTAGCTTTTAGAAAGATATTGGTTATTCACATTATGTTAAGTAGCACCATTGATATAAGCATGTTTGGCAATCCCATTATAATTAAATGAATAAATATGTTTAAACCATATCGCTTTTTATAATGAAACTGTTATTGAATTATCAATTATCATCTGATTGCACATTAACCTTGTGGTTTGCAATGTGATTATCTTGCATGATAATGTTGATTTATTTCCCCTATGAATTGTGTTGGAGCGGCATTAATATAAGCTTGTATTTTGTTTACCACTCCATACGTTTTTCACGAATGAATACGTTTAAACCAACTTGGAATCAGGCTGTCTTCGGATGCGATTACCTCTGTATGTAGATCAAGGCAACCATTTACATCCGGGTTTTATTATTTGCTTTCGGAACTGTCCGTTGAAGGGTGTTTACACAGATGCAGAGGCGGACATGCTGTTCAGAATATTTGCTCACTTTATGCGAACATTCAGAGGCTTTAACGCTGATTGGTTGATATGAGTCTTCACGTGAAGAAGTAAGAATTAAAGCTTTTGGTTGCTTTTGGCGAAAGTTGGTCTGAAGATTCCCCAAATTGTTCATTTCGGACATGAGTCAAAAGTTTGGCAATCGACAATATTGCATCCACATCGCGATGGTATACGTTACCATGGCAAGCACCGACGTGTACTTTCTTGCGTGCGTCAGTTTAGTTCATGAAAGTTGTAATGCACACTGGTTTTACAGGATGGACAATATTCACTTTTCTGTACCTAAATCACTGAAACTTACATATGGGTCCGACTTCTTTCAGGTTGTCGAATGCGCATGCGCCAGTTGTACCCAATGTTGCACACAACTGAAACACATACAAGAACACTATATATGACATATATGTATTTTAACCTGAACCAAATTACGGGTACCGAATAATCTTCAACATCATTTGATGTAATTGTTAGAGATAATAGACGTCTTGGATCTTAAAGACTAATGGCGAGAACTGCATCTTTCTTAGAGAAAGTTAACCTGGCCACAACCAATACCACTTCTCAGTTGCGAAGAGGAAAGTAATAAACACCAGTATTAATTCAGATCACCCGATAGTGTCACCCACAATTACAGTTTCAGATATACAAAGATGGAAGGGTTTGGGGAAGTTCAATAATTCGCTGTTAAAGGATACGAAATATGTGGAAATTTATATTAACAAATAAGTGATACTCTAGTGTGAGTGAGTGAGTGAGTGAGTGAGTGAGTGTTTCGCCGCACTCAGCAATAATCGCTCTATAGCGGCGGTCTGTAAATAATCGAGTCTGGACCAGACAATCCAGTGATCAACAACATCAGCATCGTCGATCTGCGCAATTGGGAACCGATGACAGGTGTCAACCAAGTCAGCGAGTCTGACCACCCGATCCCGTTAGTCGCCTCTTACGACGAGCATAGTCGCCTTTTATGGCCAACTTTGGTTGCTGATGGTCTGTTCTACACCGAGACCTTCACCGGTCTGATACTCTGGAATAATATAAGGACAAAACTATAGTAGATAAAAGAATGTTAACAATTAATGATCAGTGACTATGGGAAATGATACTGTTAAAAGCATCAATACATTTTTCACCTACGCGTCAAAATGAAAAGCCTGGGAGGCCAAAATAATAACTGAATGAAACTGTCATAAGAGTAAGCTAGAAGAACAAAATGTTCATGCGAAGTCAGAGTATACAATGGAACAGTATAAATCCGTTAAACGTGATTTGGAAAATTTAATCAAAATAAGAACTGAAGGCTCCTTTATAAAATCTAAAGCCAAATAGACCGAACATGGTGAAAACCCTCGAACTACTTCCTCCAGTTTGAAACTTTAGAAATAAATACATCCCAATTGTCGAAAGAGAAGATGGAACAAAAAGACAAAGGAAAGCAAAGTGAAATAATGCAAGAGGTAAGACAATATTATAATAAAATATACAAAACAGAAGATCGTACACAGATTGACCTTGAAAATATATTTTGTGACGCTTCAGTGCCAAGGCCAGATTAACAAACATCTGTCTCTTTGGAATATGAACTCACCTATCAAGGGGTGTTTGAAGCATTTAAAAATGAATTCGTCCGGGTGGAATAAATATTTTATTAATGCCCTAAATTATGCATATAAAACAGGATCCTTATCCATACGTCAAAAACAAGCCTATAACTTGTATACCAAATGATAATAAATGTATAATGTATTTGAAACACTTGCGACATTTCTCACATTTAATACAGGCTATAAGTTAGACGCGGTTTCAATTGCTAATACGTTGAAACTATTTCTGCCATAAATCAATCATGAAGATCAGAAAGGATTTGTGAAAGGTAGATATATCTAAAGGTAGATATTGTTAAGTAACTAAGATTATATATGACACAATGGAATACAGAGAATGTTACCACAAAATTTACTATTACTCACTTATTTTGAAAAGGCATTTGATTCTGTCGAAAGGAAGTTTATCCAGAATGTGTGAAAATGTTTCACCTTTGTACCAAGCATTCAACATTAGATAAACCCTTTTCTACAGATATTGAGTCTAGGTGTTTCAGTAAATGGGTTTGCAACCCTCTTTTCAGTGTCACAAGAGGTTGTCGTCAGAGAGACCCAATATCGCCCTGTTTGTTAATATTCTTTGATCCGAAACCTTAGCAGTCATGATCCAATAATAGCAAGATAAAAGAAATTCAAATAGGCAACATAAAATCTCTATTGGTACAATTTGCAGATGACACTACACTCACTTCAGATGGATCTGCAAAAAGCCTCTACGCTACGGTGAACGCATAATCTTTTCTGCCAGATTTTAAAATTCATGCTGAAGAAAACTAAACGGATATGGATTCGTCAAAGGAAAGGTTTAGATACAAACTATGTGAAGACTGGACACAAATACAATTTAACTACTTGGCACTCAGTTAGATGTGGAATTAGAAAATATGGCTATATGAAAATATGGCCTAAATTTGTTAAGATAGAAAACGAAATGAAACTAAGAGAGCATTAACACCAATCGGCAGAAATGTAGCGTTAAAATCTTTGCTTCTTCCAAAGCATAATAATCTTTTCGCCAGTATAACTACTCCGCACAAGCACATAATAGAAAAATTTCAGAAAAAAATGTTTTTAATTTATCTGGAAACTTAAACCAGAAAAGATAAAAAGAGGGGTTATGTCACTAAAGCCAAAATATGATGGCATTAGTGTACTTGTTGTGGAAAAAGTAAGTGCAGCTCAGAAATGGGGGTGGGCTAAAAGATTATATACTAGTAAACGCAAACTGTAGTGAATATTAATGCCATGGCTTTGACCGATAGTTCATATATTTATGAAATTATTGATAACAAAATTCACAACACTTATTTGAAACAGATATTGCTATTATGGGGAATATATCTGAACTGTTTTGACATTAAAGAAACAGCTATTGAACACATTATGAGCAAATCAGTTTGGTATAACAATTCCATAAAAAATATGGTAAGGTATATATAAGGTATATATTGCACACTGGCATACAAAGGCTATAACAGTTTTAAATGATTTTATTAATGAGCATGGTAAAACATATGAGTTTGATAAATTTTAAAAATGTATTTAATTAGAACCAATTTCCTGTCAAGGAATTAAACAAGCTTTGTTGAGTTATATACGAAACATGAAAAAGAATCATTAAGTGGAAACTTCTACAGGACCAATATTGCCATTCATCGTCTGAAAATACCCATGAAGTCTGGATGTAAGGTACGTTATACAATTCTGCTTGGGCCTAAGTGTACAAAACGTAGGGCCTACACAAATTGGGAAAGTTATATTGGGAAAACATACACTGATTGAGAATAAAAAAATTGATGGTAAAAAAATTTAAGAATTATGGTTTCAGTTGAAGGTTTTGCACAACGTCCTCAGTACAAACAGTTATTTATTAAAGATTGGATATGTCCCTTCCGCAGCTTGTACTATACATGTATGTATGCATATTTTACTAATTGGATAGATTACACGTATACATGTATCTGTTACGTGTAATCTATAATAATACATACCATACATGTATCTGTTACGTGTAATCTATAATAATACATACCATACATGTATCTGTTACGTGTAATCTATCCAATTAGTAAAATATGCATACATACATGTATAGTACAAGATGCGGAATGGACATATCCAATCTTTAATAAATAACTGTTTGTACTGAGGACGTTGTGCAAAACCTTCAACTGAAACCATAATTCTTAAATTTTGTTACCATCAAATTTTTGTTTCTCAATCAGTGTATGTTTTCCCAATGTGACTTTCCCAGTTTTTCCCATACATACATACATATTATGTATATATAATGGTCCTAATTGGATATATTATACACAATATATGCATCTGTGTGCATGTATATTATGTATGTGTTGCTAACTGAATACATTATACATAGTACATGCATCTGTATGTAATGCTGCTATTACATCTACAACAATAGTCATACGTTCTGATACACTCTTAACCTACAAATGTTCAAAGAGGACGGCAAAATGTACGTAACTTCATACGATGGAAATTAGAAAAATCATTTGATGTAATCGTTTGATGTTTTAGACCTTCGTTCGACACTGATGGTGGTCTGGAAGTAATGGCGTCTTGACCAACCACTGGTTAACACTATGAGCTTTCAGAAAAGGACAAGGCTTTATCGTTTTCTCCTGACACTACTTGCAAAGTAGGCAAGGAGATTAATCCAACGTCGATGTTGATACCTCTCATCTGTTATGTACTTACAAAAGGGGGATTAAACCAACGACTCTGTTGATATCTTACATCCACATGTACGTACAAAGAAGGGCATTAATCCTTCGTCTCTGTCCCTGTCGATATATCACATCTACATGCACTTATAAAGAAGGTGATTAATCCTTTGCCTTTCTCCCTGTCCAGATGTACTTACAAAGAAGGTGATTAATCCTTCGTCTCTGTCCCTGTCCATATATCACATCTGCATGTACTTATAAAGAAGGTGATTAATTCTTTGTATCTGTCCCTGTCGATATATCACATCTACATGCACTTATAAAGAAGGTGATTAATCCTTTGCCTTTCTCCCTGTCCAGCTGTACTTACAAAGAAGGGAATTAATCCTTCGTCTCTGTCCCTGTCGATTGCCTCTTGGAGGACATCACCCCGGAGACTTAGGTTGTCATCACTTGGCAAGAGCCTCATCTTCACCAAACCGATCAAACCTGCCTTCTCCACAGAAGAGTGTGCCTGGAAGTGGAAAAGTGTCTCCTTTGATGATGGATTTTCCCAAACTGTGTATTACAATCACGTTACATTAAGTTCGATGCTTTCCCCTCGTACTCCTTCAAGTAGTTTAGGGTTTGCATCCTTCTGGGTACCCATTCGCAAGAGAAAATCGAACTTGTAAACCATGATTTAGTCTTGGGTGAGATTGAAGTACTGCCGGCAATTTTAGATGTGTTTTGGACTTAGTGTTTAGATATTTACTTTTCTTCACTGTAACATGATGGATCATCACCATCATCATCATCAATGTTCTAATGTGTAATATTAACTGTCTTGTATGATCCCCATGAAGCTGGGAATGCAGTCTGATCACCTGTTTCCACCACGTCTGAGTGAAGTCATTCCCTACATCGACCATTTAATGTTATTTTATTCAGTAACATTACTGAGCATTCCGTATAACTTTGAAAACAGAAAAAACACAGTGTTTTCTTTTCCTTTGAACTTTTTGCATTTGTCTTGACGAAAGACATTTTTCGATGATTTTAACACGATTGAATGTCGCCCCTCAATGAGTTGATGGATCAGGGTTTTTCTTCCTTGTTTGGAGCGATCTGTGAACCTGTGAGCATTCATCTTGTCTTCAACGGATGTCATGAATGAAGTGACGCTGATTTGACGGATTCAATTTCAAGCAAAGCTTACGCTGAAAATCTATCACAGGTTAGGTACAGAAATATCAAATTCAAACACGAAGCAGTTTTTTTGTAGCCATCCGCGACAGCTACAGGTTACGTGCTGACTGAACGCTATGATCGCATGCAAAGTTTGGCGGACATCTATAAAGGATATCAAAGACTCTGTTCAGACGGGCAGGATATCATTATTATGTTAACATTTGTACACCGCCGATATCCGGCTCAGCTGCTCAGAGGAGTTTTGTTTCGGTTATTAATCTCAGCTCCCTGGGGATCATACTTCTCTAAAGTAAAACTAAAGTAATAGTTAATGTGGCTTTCCCATCCTTTTGAGGTACCCATTCACAGTTGGGTGGATTGGGACACATAGTCACAGTACTTTGTCCAAGTTTACTGCACGTTGCTGTACTAGCAACTAGGTGTATGCACGTATTCATGTGGCCACCATCTGGTTATATACCAACGGATTCGTGGGTTCTTTAAAATGCATAGGGTTCTATACTGTACACCACAGGTTGTGACAACACTGAAAGAGTCTGCACACAAAGCTGACGAAGACGTTTTTATACCCGGTAACAGCTGGGCTCGATCCCGTCACCTCAACCTCATGCTTGCTATATGCTTGTCGTAAGAGGCGCCTGACGGGATCGAGTGGTCAGGTTTTCTGACTTGGTTGAAGCGGATCGATGCTCATGTTGTTGATCAGTGGATTGTCTGGTCTACACTCGATTGTTTACAGACCGCCGCCATATAGGTGCAATATTGCGGCGTAAAACTCACTCACTCACTCACTCAAAAGCATATCATGACTAAATTAATTCACATTGTACAGCATGAATCTAGCATTCAATACGTAGATCGCTTGCGCGGTAATTAAAGATTCAAATGACCACCTAGATTTAACAAAGCTATTTGGGGTATTTATGTTCCAGTTAACGTAACTATATATGTAAGCTTTAAGATGCGGGTTAGAATTGATCTTCTGCTACCCATTCAGGCTTGTCGTAAGATCGGGTGGTCAGAGTCGCTGAATTGGTTGACGAACGTCAGCGTATCCAAGATGCGTAGAGTGATGCTCATAATGTTGATCACTGGTTTTATTCAAATTAGAAATTGATTATTTACTGTACGCCTCCGAATATAGTTGGAACATTAAGTGGCGTTAAACAACAAACAATCAGACCTTAGACTGATTGACATTTTCAAGTCATTTATGTTTTTTACAGGGCAGATTTTACAGTTACAGTTGTTTTGTGGCCATATATATAAAAAATCATAACTGACTTCAACTGTTGCGTGATTTACCCAATGTGTACACGTAAACACAACCAATACTGAACCCAGGTCTTAAATACATATCAGGTAAATAGTTGTGTTTATTTAATAGTCCTGTATGTGTCATTCACCCATCCATATCAATCAGACAGTCTGGCTACCTGATCCGAACAATACCCAACGAGCCTCGCGTTGATTTCAGCTGGATCCCAGCCTTCTTCGTTGAACTTTCGGATCGCTTCGGATCTCGCGGCGAGGAGACACACAAAGGTCGCATCGCTTGCTGTAGTCTGGAAGACAATTACATTACTGTAAAATGATTTGAAACTCTATAGCTTGAAGATGATTTTTTTTAATCTGCAAAAATCTGTATCTGCTTAGCAAAAACATAAATGATTACCCTATATGATTATCCCTATATCGCCTCAAGTCACCACAGTCCATTTAGCCAAACCTCTCCTCACGTCACCTAAAACCTCTTCGAATCACCGAACCGAACCGAACCTAAAAAAGCTTCACTTCAAACCACCAAACTTCACTGAACCTCCCATCACTTCACCTTAAACCACCTTATCTCAAACACCTCACTTCAAACCACCTCACCTCACCTCGCCATATCACGCCTGTTCTCACCTCAAACAAGTTTACCGTGCCTTATCTCACCTGACCTGGGGCAAGGCTGGTCAAAAGCGTACCAGCATTACATCACTAACAGGTAAAGTGTCCACATACTGTCATTCTCCTCACAAACCGTGAAGATCCGGGTAACTATTGATCATCAGCATCCCATATTTGAGAGGCGACAAACGAGATAATGTAGTCAGGCTCGCTGACTTGGTTGACACATGTCATCGCATCCCAACTGCGTACCCGTGAAGGTCTACCCGGGGTAGAATAGGCCTTCAGCAACCCATGCTTGCCATAAAAGGCGGCTATGCCTGTAGTAAGAGGCGACTAACGGGATCGGGTGGTCAGGCACGCTGACTTGGTTGGCACATGTCATCGGTTCCCAATTGCGCAGATCGATGCTCATGTTGTTGATCACTGGATTGTCTGGTCCAGACTCGACTATTTACAGACCGCCGCCATATAGCTGTAATATTGCTGAGTGCGGTGCAAAACTAAACTCATTCACTCACTCACTCACAACAGCGTAGATCGATGCCCATGATGTTGGTCACCGGATTGTCTGGTCCAGACTCGATTATTTACAGACCGCCGCAATATAGCCGGAATAGTGCTCAATGCGGCGAAAACCTAAACTCACTCACTCAATACGCAGCTCTCGCCATGTTAGTATAGTCTGTTTGCAGTCAAGACGTACCGATAAATTTCACTTTAAACGAAAATGTAATACAGTGAAAATACGATTGTGAATCCTCATAATTTTACAATGCCACTTTAATTCTTAACATTCAACTGCGAACTGGGGCCTTGATAACTTTATATATGTAATATTAAAACAAACAGTGGGGAAGCTTCCCCTTATAAATTAAATTTAAAAAATGAGACTCAATAACGGGAGACACAAGGAAACTAAAAAAGATAATGTTCACAATGAGTGATTTGATTAATCCCGTTTTCTGCTCCACTTCAAACAATAATCACAACACAAAGGCAATATTTTGTATTACGGCAACAGACTTTGCAGCATGTAAGCATTCCTCACTTTTCATGTTTCAATCAGTGCCCTTAAAGCATAGTTCGTCTGTTTCGTAAACAAGCGTAATATCTTCCTGTGTAGGGTTACGAGGCTCTCACCTGTATCACTCCGCCACCCATGGTCTGCTCGTTGCTGTGAAGGAAGTCGGTTGGTAGCCCTATCATCTTGCCAAGCCAATCCATTACAATTGTTTCGAGCTCGGTACAAGCTGGACTCGATGCCTGAGAAAACAGATACACTCAGTAAGCTTTAACGAAATCGACTCGACCACGACAAACAGTCGGCTCTGGGATAGCCTAGTGGTTCAAGCGTTGGATCGTCAGGCCGGAGACCCGGGTTCGAATTCCCAAATGGGTGTAATGTATGAAGCCCATTTCTGGTGTCCCACGCCGTGGTATTGCTGGGATATTGCTGGGATATTGCTGGGATATTGCTTGGATATTGCTAAAAGCGGCGTAAAACCAACCTCACTCAGTCAGTCGGCTCATGTTCTATGACAGACACCCGTTCTCTCCATGTTCTATATCCTATGTAGCTCTCCAATTCTCTTTCTGAAAACAAAGCCGCTGTCAAATGCTATTGATAGTCTGATTTAAGGAAATCTATACATACCCATGTGAAACCGAGACATCCTATTGCGTCAGCAAGCATGTCGCCTAGCAACGACGGGAAGGAATTCAGGGCGGGAAAATATGCGTGCATGTGCGGACTTTGCCAATGAGTTATCTGCAATAAAAATATTGTTTATTACATTTCTCTCTCTGCCATTTAAGTGTTCTAGTTTTCAACAAGCGATTACAGTGAAACAGCACTAACTCCTTCTCAAAACCTGTTATCAGCTTTCTACAGGTGACCATTTTTTCCATCTTTCTGGCCGAAATGTTTCCGTGTAGAAATTGTGTAGTTCTTCTAGAACAAATCTGACAGATTGTTCTGAAAGAATGACAAATCGTGCCTCAAATGAAAAATATGTTTAAAAAATATAATTGGTTTCAATGAAGCATGATGGACATTGTCAATCTTTCTTTTCATCATAACTGGAAGTGTTTTTTTATAGAAAAAATCGCATTTATCAGACTTAAATAGATTCATATTCACTCAAAGATTCTCCCGCAAAGAACATAAATGGATATTAAGATACAGATTTGCATTAATATGTCCATGCGTATGCCATGCAACGCGTTGCGCTGTTTGCGCATTATCTTCCACGCATCATCATTATCATTTCCACGTTGCAGTTATTAGTTTAATCAAGGGATTGTGCAATGAAATACCTCATAATATGAATGCTAATATTTGCGTCTTTGAAGAAAGTGATTAAACAAAAGTTATATGACACATTTACGGTGCATGTCGACAGAGGAGTTGATTGGTATCTTGCGGCTCTGGTTTGTGATGCCGGTTGTTAATGCAAGTTTGGTTGAACTTCGTTTCGAACAGAATTTCAAAATGATATGTCAGCTTCATGTGAGTCGCAGTTTTCAGTCGCAGTCAGCAATATTCCAGCTATATGGCGGCGGTGTGTAAATAATCGATTGGGTTATCAGTTAGGAACCGAGGACGTGTCAACTAAGTCAGAGAGCATGACCACCCGATCCCGTTACTCGTCTCTTACGACAAGCATGGGTTGCTGAAGATCACTTCGAATAATGATCTTCATGGGTCGACTGCTTGATGTAGGATAATAAGTCTGGGGCGTTTAGCAAATTGGTGAAAAGGTACGGTGCTGGTAACCCAGACTCGTCTGAGATTCGAACCAGCTATGACAGAGAAAGAAGTGAGTGAGTTTAGTTTTACGCCTCACTCAGCAATATTCCAGTTATATAGCGGCAGTCTGTAAATAATCGAGTCTGGACCAGACAATCCAGTGATCAACAACATGAGCATCGATCTGCGCAATTGGGAACCAATGACATGTGTCAACCAAGTCAGAGAGCTTGACCACCCGATCCCGTTAGTCGCCTCTTGCGACAAGCATAGTCGCCTTCTATGGCAAGCATGGGTTCCTGAAGGCCTATTCTATCCCGGGTAGACCTTCACGGGTCGACGGAGAAAAAAACGAAGAAACGTGACTATGTAACCGAGTTACGATCATTTTGAGTGAGTACGTTTTTTTCGCCGCTGATATAAATACAAAATATTGCACATAACGGATCCTGACACAGACATCGTTATCCGGTGCAGCAATGACTATTCCAGCTTCAAGCTCCACCCACGACTGGGGTGGGGTAGCCCATTGGCCAAAGCGTTCACTCGTCACGCCGTAGAACTGGGTTCGATTCCCCACGTCGTAGGGCTGGGACGGGTACTCGGGTACTCGCATTCGGGTCGGGTACAGCTAGAATCGAGTCCTATTTCTATGAACCGAGTACCAGGGAAAGGAGGGAACTCTGTAATAACAAGGGCAGATAATACTTTGTCTTTTTCATAATCGACGTATTTACCTGATTGGTATTGTCCGATTAATGGAGCTTATTATTAGCGACTGTAATTTATCTTTATCTTTAACATAATTTAATTTAATTTAACTCGCAGTGAGTAGTCAAGTTATAGTCACAGAGGGAACGATTTTTTTTAGTTTCGGTTACGATTCGGGTAAGTACATGCGGGTACTCGATTCCATTTTTTCCAACCCGTCCCAGCCCTTTCACATGGGTAAAATAATTTGAGGGCCATTTTCTGGTGTTCTCAGCCGTGATATTGCTGGAATATTGCCAAAGGCGGCGTAAAATCCAACTCACTCCTATTCCAGATGGCCTCGTTTACAAAGGGAAGTACCCATGAATGAATTGCTAGGCTCCGCCGATTCTCGACAAAACGCTTTATATATTGATTTGGTTTTTTTGCTTTCTAGTTTATTTTTGGTTTTTAACGATTACATATTACACCTGTGCCTATTGGTTGGAGAGACCGATTCGGAGAAGGAAGTCTTATTTCACCGTCGCTGTGACTTTTTTGTTGAACATATTTAACAAAATGAATTATTGATTAATGGATAGTTAAATGCCATCAAGTGATTCTGGTGTACTGCTGGTTTGGCAGGCGTTAAAAACTGGAAGTGAAGGCTATTTATTTTCCCTTTACCACAAGACTCTCGTGTGTAGTATCTGGTGAGTGAGTGGGTATGGTTTTAAGATGCGTTTCGCAGTTTTCGAGCAATATCACGGCGGGGAACACCAGAAATGGGCTTCAAACATGTGGGGAATCGAACCTGGGTCTTCAGCGTGGTGAGCAAACGCTTTAACCAGTAGGCTACTCCACCGCTAATTGATGTTTGGATTGTTACCCATAAATCATTTCATTAAAAGACAACGTGTTTCTATGAGGAAGACCCGTGAAGATCCGAGTTGATCTTCACACCCATGCTTGTCGTAAAAGGCAACGAACGAGATTGGGTGATCAGACTCGCTGACTTGGTTGATACATGTCATTGTATTCCAACTGCGTGGAATAGCGCTCATGCTGTTGATCACTGGATTGTCTAGTGCATTTAATAGTCCATAAATAGTGTTATTATTTACAAACCACCGCCACTCAGCTGAAATATTGTCGAGAACCGCGTTAAAACCGCGACAAACAAAGAGGAGAGTTCATGTGAATTAGAGAAATCTTACCAACTCTCATCAACCGATTTAATGTGACATACAAAAAAAATAATAAATTACAACCTAATAGAGTTTCTTCAAAACATGTAACACGTGCGA
The DNA here is from genome assembly GCF_037392515.1 of Haliotis asinina. NCBI lineage: Eukaryota > Metazoa > Mollusca > Gastropoda > Lepetellida > Haliotidae > Haliotis > Haliotis asinina. Next base: position 30,076,670 of record NC_090292.1, read on the forward strand.
TAGATAAAATTTAATTTTGTCATTAATTAGTTTATGGGTTAATTGGCAGAAAGCGAATTCTAAATATTCTCATTGCAATGTTAATCAATATTTGGGGAACTTTCGAGCTGGGTGGGGTGTATTCGTAATGACGAGTGTTCCTTCAAGGGTGTTTTGTCACTGCACAACTCATTTATATTTACAAAACATGACGCCCGTCTCTTTTGCCTTCAAAACAGATTTCACAATTGTCAATATTTGTAACTGACAAGTGTTCCCATACCGATGCGTTATCTAAAACGTCCATTCACATCACAACTCATTTTTCTTCGCAAAACATAACCCCCGTCTCTTTAGCCTCCCAAACAAATTTCACCAAAAAAACATAATCTCAGATTTACCTCGTTTGCAAACCAACCACTCGTCATCCCTAAACAAGGTTACGCGAAAACATCAAACCGCTTATCGATTTACCAAACGCTGATTCTCCAACAAAGATTTAAGCTAAAATAGCATATCATATCGAGAAAAAAGGGACTACATCTTATTAGCCGGAGTCTGACAAGGTAACATGATTGAGCGTAGGAATACGAGTGAGTGCCATGCGGAAGCTTCTCTAATACATGTGTGATGGGATTGTGAGCTGGAAAGTCCCGCCGAGTCTGGAGCACATCGCTACACGACATAAATCTAGATTTGCTTGTCATCTGAGCATTATACAAATCTCCTTTATATCAGTGCTGTTTTCTTTGTAAGCTTGTTTCCAAACAATATATTGATGAAGATTTCATTGCGGCCTTTTCTGTCAAGTCAAGCAGACGGCTATACGTTTACTATTGCAATGATACCGTCTCGTGAGGGGGCTTTTTGTCGTAGGTTATCTACTTGGGGGTGCCTCGCTAAATAAATCACAAGGACGAAAATAAATATGGGTTTTAAAAATATCTGGCATCGATAAATGTTTGAAACCTATGATAGCTTTCTTATGGTATGCTGCACTGAACTGAACTGAGGACCATAGATGGCGAAATGCTCTTGTTCGCTATGAAGAGTTACCTACCTTAGTTGTGTAAGGATCTGTTGGTTCCGATTATTTAACTTTTGGGCAGCTTGTACATGACCATATGATTTATAGTTATAGTATCCATCTACAGATATCTATATTGTATTGCAATATTACACAAACAGAGACATGGCAGGTCCCCATTTATAAATGGATTGAATAGAAGGTTGGTTGAACTAGGGTTGAACGTTGACTTTAACATGGCAGCGACGTCTCTGTGTCTGTCTGTCTGCATGTCTGTCTGTCTATATCTGCTTGTCTGTGTTTTGCTGTTTGATCCAGCCAGGACTATGACATTGTGCAATCACCGTCTACATATGTGTCACTCACTCAACCACAGACTAAGTGATAGTTGAATACTTATCACCGTGTCCTTTTGTCATGGATCAGCGCTCATAATATCGACCACTTGGTCAACTCGATTGTTTACAACCCGTCTACATATGGCTGGAATTTACAGGGTTAAACAGCAAAACTACGAACCCCAGGCATGATGACTCTCTCGACGTCCCTGAAGACGTCGTCCCACTTCTCGCCATGTTCTGGGGCAGACGACGGCACCAACTTCGTCATGTATCCGGGGGAGACGTCAGGGAACACTCGTCGACTACGTATATTCTGCAGGTAGTCCGCGATGTAGTCCACCATTTCCTTACCTGTAACAGGAGATAATTACGCTAACAATGACATACACCTTAACAACGATATGCCTGAAACAATGACGTTAAATGACATTAAACATATGACGTTATATAACACGTCACGCCAAGTCGACAACTTCCATGCGTACACATGCTCGTAACAATGACATTAACATCAGATCCGTGTGCAAAATTCGCCACACAAACATCTTAGGATATTACTTACATGTAAATATCACATCAAAACGGCATTCCGTGTAACAATAAAATCACTAAGAGCAGGTGGACAACTTCCATGCGTATGCATGATCGAAACAATGACATTAACATCCGATCTTCGTGCAACCGCTGCATACACATCTATATTATAAAATATTAATATCAATATTAATATAAATGCTATTAAAAAAACCCAGTAAAATAACTTATCACAGATCACAATCAGCCATACGTATACCTGTGTGAGACACTGACATTAACATAAGATAATTCTGCAGCCGCTACACAAACATATAAGGATATTATGAAATGAAAATGTCACGTCAAAACGACATTTCGTGAAACAATAAAATACCTTATAGCAGATCGACAAGTTTCTTGCATATATGTGGCCGAACCAAATTTCACATCAGTTGGAAATAGAAGAAAACAAAATAATGTTCTGATGTGTTTGATGGAAGGATAGTTTGGATAGTAGTCCCTATAGACTGTGATAAGTATATTCCATTTGAAACATTTGACAGTGCACCATCGAATGATCGAATTGTTTCCTAGTACTCACACAATACAAGAAACTGTTTCCAATAATACCACTGAATCACCGACATTTGTTCCCATTACCTCATAGAATGACCGAAGTTGTTTCACATTGCCTCGTAGAATGATCGAAATTGTTTCACATTACCTCATAGAATGACCGAAATTGTTTCACATTACCTAATAGAATTTCACATTACCTCATAGAAGATCCGAAATTGTTTCGCATTACCTAATAGAATTTCACATTACCTCATAGAAGATCCGAAATTGTTTCACATTACCTAATAGCATTTCACATTACCTCATAGAATGACCGAAATTATTTCACATTACCTAATAGAATTTCACATTACCTCATAGAAGATCCGAAATTGTTTCACATTGCCTAATAGAATTTCACATTACCTCATAGAATGACCGAAATTGTTTCACATTACCTAATAGAATTTCACATTACCTCATAGAAGATCCGAAATTGTTTCACATTACCTAATAGAATTTCACATTACCTCATAGAAGATCCGAAATTGTTTCGCATTACCTCATAGAATGACTGTGGCTTCATATTACCTCACAGCCTGTATGAAAATGTTTCATATTGCCTCAAAGAATATGCGCAATTGCGTCATCGACCTCATCGACTGACCGAAATTGTTTCACATTGCCTCATAGAATGACTGAAATTGTTTTAAATTACCTCATACAACATCCGAAATTGTTTCACATTAGCTCATAGAACATCCGGAATTTTTTCACATTCCCTTATAGAATGAGCAAACTTGTTTCAAGTTGCCTCATAGCATGACCAAAAGTGTTCCACATTGTCTCAAGGAAATTACCGATTTTTATTCCCATTAAATCATAAAATGTCAAAATTCTTTCAGATTTCTTCATAGAATATGCGACATTGTTTCACATTACCTAATAGAATAGCCAAAATTCTTTCATATTACCTCATAGCATGACCGAAATTGTTTTAGATTATTTCATAGACTGACCCAAATTGTTTCATATTACATCATCGAATAAAGGAAATTATTTCACATTACCTCATAGAATTACTGAATTTTATTCCCATTATATCATGGCATAAGCGATATTGTTTCACATTACCTCACAGAATATCCGAAATTGTTTCACATTACCCTATAGCATTACCGAAATTGTTTCACATTACCCGACAGAAGGTCTGAAATTCTTTCACTTTACCTCATAGAATAGCCAAAATTGTTCCATATTACCTCATAGAATAACCGAAATTGTTTCACATTACCTCACAGCATGACCGGAATGTTTTCACATTACGTCATTGCGTCACCAAATCTGTTCACATTACCAGGAACAATATTAATGCATACACGAAATTGTTTCACATTACCTCACAGCATGACCGGAATGTTTTCACATTACGTCATTGCGTCACCAAACCTGTTCACATTACCAGGAACAATATTAATGCATACACGAAATTGTTTCACATTACTTCCTAGAACATCCAAGATTGTTTCCTTTGTGTTTTTGTCTATACCTCGTAGAATATCCGAAAATATTTTCTGATATATATGCTCTGACATTCAAAAGTCTTAAAAGCGAGGGCGGTGGGGTAGCCTAGTGGTTAAAGCGTTCGCTCGTCACGCCGAAGATCCGGGTTCGATTTCCCACATGGGTACAATCTGTGAAACCCTTTTGTGGTGTCCACCGTCGAAATATTGATGGAATATTGCTTAAAAGCGACGTAAAACTAAACTCACACAATCACTTAAAAGGTGAACAACACATCGAGATAATTGCAGAACAAATTGTTGTTTGTTTTACATTGAGGTTTGTTTCAAATTGCAGTACTGCAGATATATCTCACCGGCCTGCAAATAATCGAATCCGGTCCACTTATAACAGTGGTCGATAACATGAACACAATCCTGCGACAATCCAAATAGCTATGATCATGACAGATCACAGATCATAACTTTAGGATCCAGATTAGTCGTGTAAACAAGCAATAAAAGGAATGATTACTTTAAGAACAATGGTCCCAGTGGATCTCGGAGTATCATGGATCTCAGTGTATAGTGTCAAACTGCCCTCATTTTCACACCTTCGTCCAATGTTTCTCTCCTCTGTGATTAGACGGCGAGACGAAAAAATCGTGAAACAAACGAAACCTATCACTCCCGCGGTAGCATTGCCAGAATTATACAGCTGATCTTTGAAAATGCGGTAAAGAAATTGTCATGAAAACATTACCCATCCTCTCTGGGGATGGAAAAAATATTCTTGAAACACTCCACGACAAATTACATCTTGTTTTCCCTTTGAAACAGATAACCACAGCTGAGACTGGTTGAGGAAGGTCGGATCGTAACATGGGGAGAACAGGGGGCGAGATTAGATTTACAAATTCTAATTTACTAAAATTTACTAAAATGTTTTAAAGACTGATTTGGTTGTTAGATTAGTTTGAGAGAACGTGAACAGCCGGACTTAAAAAAAACTGTTTGACTTGAAAATTCACACTTCGGTCTGGGCATTACCGAGTTCTTTTCATGGAGGCGTCCTATGCACGCCACCTCCTGTAACATACCTTTTGAGTGAGTGAGTGAATGAAAAAAGTTTTGACAATAGCAATATTCAAGCAATATCACGGCTAAATATTTCATATTTAGCTGTTAGCAATATCCAAGCAACATCACGGCGGGGGAAACCAGAAATGGACTTCACATACTGTACCTTTGGGCAAATCGAACTCAAGTCTTCGGCGTGACAAGCGGACGCTGTAACCACTGGCTAGGGTACCAGACCACTCGCGATACCTTTTGACATGATGCATCTACATTGGATCAACTACATTGATATCATCATCATATTAACCGTTCTTATGGTAAATGGTGGAATACTTGGATGTGTCATATTATTTTTCTTTAATTTGGAACTACATACCACTTTCTTTTGCATTTAAATTAATAACATTCTCACGAAGTATTAGTGGTGAGACCCAAACCCTGATCGCTGAATTGACAAGCAAACACTTTAACCACTACGCTAACACTCATTTCCTGGGTGCGGCGTAAAACTCAACTCACTCACTCTTTCCACTAAGGTTTATTGTAAGAATATGTTCTCGTGAGGCATAAAATGAGTTAGTGGCACCGATTTGAAGTATATATTAAAAAAAAACAGATCACGGACGGGAAAGCAACAATGTCACTAAAATAAAGATGGGTTTGGTCACAACGGACACTTTTATCATGATGTCAGAAAGGTTCGCGATATTAAAAAGTGAGCTGACTATCACAAAATATCTAGTAAGCGAATGATATATTTCTGTCTCCAGAAGAAATTAAATATAAATGCACTTATTAAAAAATGTGTTTATTAATTAGTCAACGTAGCTAGCAATGTGTACAATCTGTTTACTTGGTCCGTGGTTTTGTTCCTTGAATGACGGTGCCCATTTGTCTCAATAAATGTTTACGCTGATCTGTATTCGCGTGACAGCACTGTGTAATAATTGTCTCAAGAAATTTCTGAGAGCAGCTGGTCCGGTCATAATTGAATTAATGATCGCTGATTGGCTGAAGGACAGATATCTTGATTTTCAAATTCCGCTCGTAGGAATTGTGAATTTCCGAAGGGATTTCGCGAAGACTTCGTAGCTAGTCGTTATTGATTTTTGTCAATAGTGGAACAAGTTTACCTGATAATCTGAGAATAATAGACGAATTTGCTATTTTAAGGACCAAGCGAGATCTTGAAAATAACAGTTAACAGTTCTCTAAGTGATGTAAATAAATCTAGATTGCAAGTATTGGCTGTAACGTCAGTCGTTGAAGACGTTTGTCTGCAGTAAGGACAGTAGTAGCAGCTGCCGTAGTAGTAGCTGCCGAAGTAGCAGTCGAACTGCTAGTCTGTTATACAGTCCCCGAGACAAACATATCCAAGAAAGCCCTTGCAAGTCTAGATTATGTAAACGTTTAAATAGCCACAGCTCGGAACATGAAAAACTCTTTGGGTTAATTTTTATTTAATATCGTGTAAATATAATTTCAGAAACAGATTTTTCCTGTAATTTATTTATTTATGTTTTTATTTTAATATATAGAGGCTATATGTTAGCCTGTATAATAAGGAGAGTACCAAGCGAGCAGTAGGCAGGTTGTTGTAGTGAAATGGCATTAAGTACAATGGAAGCTGTCTAAACCGGCACTCATCGGGACTGGACAATAATCAATTTTAGATGATGTGACGGATTGGAGAGCTGATGATATATGTACAAACCACGAATGGGACTGAGAGTTTATACCGGTGTTGACAATGTGCCGGAATGGACAGAGGCCGGTTTGGACAGCTTTCACTGTACCAATAACTGAATATTTGAAGGAGTGAGTGTAGTTTTCAGCATCGTCCAGTTGTATGCCAGAAACCAGAAACGGGCTTTACACATTGCACCCATGTCATCGCTGTAACGAGTGAACCTGTCGGTCTGTAAGGTCATGCCACATCCCAGTAACAACATCAGAAACAGGCATTGCTGTAACATATGTAACAGTGACAAGCTGTTGATGTTAAGCAATGAACTCAGCGACAAAACAGTTCTCTTTCACTGATCAAAGTACAAGTTAAGCAAGATCGACATGTGTTTTAAGCGGTGCATTTCCGCTCAATGACGTCTAGTGTACACGAACTGTTCTGTCGTCTATTGACAACTGTGCCAAACACAAGTGGTAGCATTTGTGATTAATTAAGCTGAACAATTCTATTAAGGCGCCGAATATCTTCATCATGGGGCGTTAAGCGATACGTCTCACTCTTTAAGATATGTCATTCAAACGTCACGAAACGCGTTGGAATAAACAGTCCTATCTGGATCCGCCCAGTTCGTATGGGCTGTCTGGGAGCGATCATTATCCCAAATCGTGTCTTTATTTTCAATAAATCAAGCATGGGAGAACGTGAAGGGCGTGACACTACTTTGACCTTCGCCATTTTGGCTTTATCCGCCATCTTGCAACCTTGTCATCAAGTTCCCGTATGTCACTTTGAAATATTGGATCGGCTCTTACTGAAACGAACCGAAATAATCCTGGCTTCTTAATTGGAATATGGACGCCGTCCGGCCCGACTTCTCCTCCAAAGGGTTTAAACCTGCGGCAAAATGATAAGAAGTCTTCAAATGATATTTGTCTCGGGCTCCGATCTTCTCTGTGATTGATTGCGCGTCTTAGACGGGAAAATACGGACATAGAGCCCTGTTGACAATCAAATGGCCTTTCCCAATCCTATCACATAATATTGGACTCGTTCTTCGTTTTATTCCACTCAACTCATAGGAGTCCTTAAGACTGGATTTCTCCCCTCTGCTGATTAAATATGAAATAGGGGGTGAGTTATGAAAGGTAGGCCAACGTGTGGGGGTGCTGGGATCGAGGAGTGCAAGATATTTTAGTATGTGCTCGTTTTCTATTCTCATCACACACATTGGAGGATGAAGCGTCTCACTGAGCATGTTATGAAGTGATGAACCTAAATTTATGCCCTCGCTGTCACCAACGAATTATTCTAGCCCTTCAGTTCACACATAGCCTGCGTATTACCTAGATCTTAAGATCTGAGACATTTTATTTTTATATTCAACCGGGCTGACATCTGGGAATTTTTTTCTCGGTATCTTCAATTAAAGGATCTCAGGTGTAAAAATACCGTCTGTATTGGACTTGTATTCCTCTATGTGGCCCTCTTCTAATTTTTTATATATATTTACGCAATCAGTTTTTATATTTTGAAATTCTGTATTTATATTCTATTTTCGTTTCGTTTCGTTTCTTGCTTTTGGTTTCGGTTCTGTGGTTTTGTTACCTTCCACTCCTACAGGCTGAAGAGGTATAGGATTTGTGACTAAGTTAAAGTATCGTCACATTAGCAGTTTTTTCAGTCAAGCTGTAATATTCTACGCCTAGTTGTATATTTATGATGTCATCGCGTATGAATAATCTTTTTGATGAGCATTTAAATTTAGTTTCATTTCCAAAATCTATACAAAACAGCGCTGTTGCGTAGCTTTTAGTGACGTATGACGTATAACACTGTGACGTCATGTATGACTTTAGGGCATTACACTGTGACGTCATGTATGACTTTCAACAATGGGTGTACCGACAGAGAGGGCTGAAAATACCTTTGACCTTTCCATCAGAAGGTGCCGTTAAACACTGAAAGGGAATTCGACAACAAAAATGATAGCAGTTAAAATATCCGCCTGACGCCGTCGGTTCTAAATGAATTAAATGGGCATGTAAATGAAACATGGGGATATCTTAAAACACAAAATGTCTATTGTCTAATTTAACATCAACACCGCATGAACGTCGTGGGCGGTGTGAAGATAAGGAGGAGAAAGGAAGTGCCACATGTTGGGGAGTGTTTGGCCCAGGTAAGAGCAAATTAAGCTGTGTAAGGTCGAAGGATAAATCAATTGGTAATCTGAAAAAATACGTTATTAATAAATACAAAGTATCTTTATTGCACCTAAATCGACTCTTCTATCAAACACTACACTAAACCCATTTCGTCTGAAATGGATACGTGCAGGGTATGTGTCAGCTGGAGACTACCTTGACAGCCCCAATAAACACTACACATATCAACCGACCGCCCCTGAGCCTCTTTGGAGCCTCTAAGCCTCTTCATAGGTCTCTGCGATCCGTGCGGCGGTGTCCCAGCGCTCGTAACCTTTCAACGCAAATACCTGCCCCAGCTTCCACGTTTTGCCATAATACCTCCAGGAGACAATTGTCTTCGAGAATCGAGTTCCTTGTTGTGTTATCCATCCCAAACTCCCCTCTGTAATCACAATTTATAACTCATGTCTCTGCATGGTGTGTTTTAATATCAGCATCCTTTATTTTTTAAAATATTATCTGAGAATGGTAGATCGGATACAATACAATCAGTTTTGTTAAATTTATGTTTTATCACGCTTTGCAAATGTTATTTGAAGTTTTAAAGTTGTATAAATGCTGTTTCATGTCTCGTGTTGACTATCGTATTCTGGATATACTTGTATCGTTGTTATTGACATTGTTACGTCCACGAATGTTACTCCGTAAATAGCACACATTTGCCAGATCAGGGCCCCGTTTCACAAAGGTCTCGTAAGCCTAAGATCTCGTAACTTTTCTCGTAGCATGCGTAGCTCCTGTGTTACAGTATAGGAGGCACAATGGCTACGAGAAAACCTACGAGGCTTACGAGAGCTTTGTGAAACGGGGCCCTGATCTCAGAGAACAAATGTTCAGTTGAGAGCAATCCTATGGGCCCTGTTGTACAAAGCGTTCTTTGCTTCAAAACCTTTTGAACACGGCGAGTGGCAAGTTGCGGTAAGCGAAGCGTAAGATTATTTTGTGGGGGTGAGGTGAAGGTTTTACGTCGCTCTTAAGAAATGTCATATGACCTTTTGCATGCGAGTGTATGCATGACTGCTTGTACTAGCCCAGACTTCAGCTGGTTTTATAGTGCTAGCTCACTTAGATACCAAAACATGAACACCCGACTCAGACACATTATACTGACTCCGGTCAGTCTTTGTTGTACCCATTAATGTCGAGCGCCTAGAAGGGACCAATAAGTCCCATATTTTAAAGTCGCTTGGTATGACGCGACCGGGGCTCGAACCCGCGACTAACCACTACACCAAGGAAGCGGAACAAGTAATGGGTTAGTACAGTTTGCTTGTTTGCTCGAGGCGACAGAACAGAGATCCGGTGGTCAAACGTAGAGACTCAATTCATCACTGGTCATCTTGCTCTGTGTGTATGTGTTTGTTTGTTTGTTTGTTTGTTTAACGCCGCACGCAGCAATATTCCAGTTATATGGCATCAGTCTAAAATAATCGTGCTTAAACTAGACAATCCAGTGACTGACATCATGAACATAGGTCAATATATTTAGCATATGATGACGTGTCAGCCGGGTCTATATCAAACATGTTTTTCATAAGATCCCCCAGGGTTGTTTCTTTCAGCAACTGCTTGTATATTTAGTTAATTCGATTGTACTCTGATCCACCTAGTCCTTTCGGAGACATTTCTGGGTCCAGTTTCGTAATGAATCCTTACCGGGTTCGGCAGGATGGATACCACAGACTCATCGGTGAGGTATCTCAAACTCGAATATCTTTTCAGACTATGCGTATACAGTTTTTAGAGAATGAAACAAAGGTACCAATTTTGCTCTGTTGCAATACCACGTCGTGTTTAGCATTTTTGTTTCTTGTACAGTGATGCAGTTGGATAAAATCTAGATAGCCATTGAACCCAATCTGATATTCGAACCAAAGACCAAACGGAGAATTTTTACCGCTGAACCACCCTATGAATTTTTGTGTATTACAGCAGGAATGCTTTTCTTTTTAAGGAACCGTTCATAGGTTATGGCTAAGATTCAAATAAATCTGAGATAAAAGTCTTGTGAATTTATATAAAATGTGGACTGAGAGTACAACTATTTTGCCAATATCACAAGTCAACTGGCTTTGATCAATAAAAGGATATTCAGTAATGGCCATGAGAATTCCACATCTGTCGGGAGTTCGAATTTTATGAGCTTTGTCGAATAATGGCGTCGATGTCCTGTGAACGTGACGTCTGTGACGTCACAGGCACGTGATCATGTGCCTGATACTATTAATGTTACAACTGATTGTCGATAGGGCGAGAAAATCATCGAGCGATCACCCAATGATAAATATTAGCTGCATTATCTTATAATAGTTACTTCAACAACGACCTGGCCATGGTTATTGAATAATTTTGCCATTTATAGCGAGCGACCTTCGAAAAGAAGTCATCGAGATGAAGAATAGGTATGATCACATATTTAACGTTGTCCTTTGTTCCGGTAGATCAATAATGCAGGTATCTCGAGATTATTGTAAAAGCACGGACGGTGTTTTCATAAATTGCGTGTTAGATGTTTTGTATTACACGTGGCAGATTCAATGACGGCAAGTATGTTTGGAGCGCAGATGCGTGATGGGGGGGATATGTTTTAATGTGGGGTTGTGTTTGTGGTTGTGGTTGGGTAGGTGGTGGGAAAAGAGAAAAGAAGGGCGAAGGGAGAAATGTAGGTTAGCGTCAGATTATTAATCCAGTAAACGACATGAACATCCCCGTGTAGACCTGGAAGGATTACGGTATACCGGAAACCTAACGCCATCTTTGAAATCGTTAGAACTGCGCAGAAAATGTTGCGCAACTCGACTCGAGTTTTTACTACGCTGTCTTAAGTTTTTAGCCCCTGGATACCCGTTACTATCTTCTCGGGGTTAGTATAACGAATATGGTTGGGGTCAGAGTCATCCATGACTCTGGTCATACAGAGTTAGGGTCTGGTCATCCATGACTCTGGTCATACAGAGTTAGGGTCTGGTCATCCAGAGTTTTGGTGAGGCAACTTTCCCAGGTTTATTCGCTCAAACTTCCAGAATTCCGTAGGTCCAATTTTTCAAACACACATATATTTTATATTTGGGATGACCTACCTCTCATTTTCAAAAACTTTCGTTAGTTTTGGTAATCGGAAGTCGTCACACATAATCCGATTTTGTTATTGTGGTGCTCCCTAAATTTCTAGAATTTCATAGTTCGTTTTTCCCTATAATGGAAGGGCACATGACACTAAAGATTATGGCTGGAAGGAATTTGGTATTCTGTAACTGTACCGGGACATCTTATACTGGTCCAGAATAATACCGGTTTTATGGTATAAATCCTTTAAGATATCATCAGTTATGTAGATACCCTACTCAGACAGCGTCTAGTGACTCCGAGTTGTCAAATTAGTGTTTTGTTTCCTTAAAGCCGAAAAATAGAAACAAAACGTGAAAGACTTCGGGTAGGCGAGCTGGGATGAGGCTGGGTTTAAAGTCGCACTTAAGAATATTTCGTTTATAAGACGACGTGCATGCGTGTGTATGAGTGGCTGATTGTACTAGTCCAGACTGGGTTTATGGTGTTTGCTCACTCAGACCATGCCGCAGTTAAGCATAAAGACTCCACCCAGACATATTATACTTGCTCCTAGCTCACCAATCTTGTTGTACCCATCAATGCTGAGTACCAGGCAGGGACCAACAAGTTCCATATTTTAACGTGTTTTGGTATGGCGCGGTCGGGATCGAACCCGAGACCATCTGCTCTCCGGGCTGACGCTCTAACCGTTACACCACGTAGGCGGTTTCTTTCGGAGGACGCCATGAATGAGTTTCACAATTATTTATTGAAGCTTTAGGATAATCGTTTTTCCGCAAAGTGTTCGTTTAATGTAGGAGATTTGGTTGATGTGTAACGCTGCGCTCACAAATAGCAATCTGTAAACACTCGAGTCTGGACAAGACAATCCAGTGATCAATATCATAAGCATCGACCTGCGCAATTGGGATACAATGACATGTGTCAACCAAGTCAGCGAGCCTGGCCACCCGATCCTAGTCGCCTCATAGGGCAAGCATAGGTTACTGAAGATCAGTTCTAACCTGGATCTTCACTGGCTGATGTTGGTAGAAAGCTGCGAAGTGGAGCAGCTTCAAAACATTGAAACCTAAACTGTGGTGAAGTCAACGTGCAAGGGTATGGTGCCTACAGACTTTGAACCAGCATTTCAAAGCAAATCTCCTGGCGAGCTCAAGGGACGCAGCTCTGCTTAGTGATTTGCAGTGCCTTATACGACTGGGCCATCCGACTTCATGGGACAAAATGGTGGGTAGTGGTTTGGTTGGGTAAATATGGGATTAAAATCCGTGATCATCGGATCCTGGCGCACCCAAGGGAATTAACACTGTGTTAACATCGTTATGATATCACTGCTATGATACTGCGTAAACACCGTGTTAACTTTAACCCCCTGGATGGCGTTAGAGCACACGGGTCATGGGGAAACTATCGATTATGGCGTTAAATAAAAACACACCGTGATAAAAATAACACTCACAAAACAATGTCCGCTTAAATCGATGTTGGTGATCGTCAGGTACATATTTCCGCCTCAGCCATTGTCAAGCGACTAAGCAGCGGTCTCCGGAAGGTTTTTTCTAGGATAGGCATTTGTCATTTCAGTCTGGCTAACGAAGGGTCAAGCCCAGATACTGACCAGAATAACACAGATGCGGCATTTGGTAACCACTGGAATCGATATGGCTGTGGCATGATGAGTAATCGGTGTTCGTCCAACAAATTTCTAGAACACGTTGTATTAAAAGTCCGCAACAGTCACACGGAAAACACAGAAACACATCATACCACAGAATATTCCCGGAAATCAGACTTATCAGAACGAGTTAAATTTGACAACAGTATGCCATGTTTCTCGCTGTGAACTCTGATTACCCTAGGGGATGATAGCATGAACATATTCTGAAAATTCAGGTTATTATCAGCTCCGTTAAACATTTTGAGTTCAATAGTCATACATGCATAATGATGTGTTATCGCCTTGGGCATGCACAGGTGCGTGGAAACAGACGCTTTTAAATGGCCAGCATTATTACTATGTTACAAGAAGGGGGATCAGGGTAGGTGTTAAGATGGTCGATGATGGTCGAAGATGGGAGGGTTGGGGAAGATGGGCAGGTGGGGAAGACGGGCAGATGGAGGAAGATGGGATGACGGGAAGGTGGAGGAGGACCGGAGGGTGGGGGAAGATGGGCAGGCCGGTGCAGGTTGGGGAAGATGTTAGAAGGGAAGGTTGGGGGAAGATAGAAAGGTGGGGGAAGACGGGAGGGTGGGGGAGGATGGGCAGGTGGGCTAGACGGGCAGGTGGCGGAAGATGGGAAGACTGGAAGGCTGGGAAGATGAGAAATTTGGTGAAGATGTTAGAAGGGAGGGTTGGGGAAGATAGAAAGGTGGGGAAGATGGGGGTTGGGGAAGATGGGGTAGGGAATATGGGAAGTTGGAGACGAGGGGGGGGCGTGAGAAAGATGGGAACGGTTGGGGAAGATGGGAACGGTTGGGGAAGGCGGAAAGTTGCGAAAGATGGGAAGATGGGAGGGTAGGGAAGGTGGGAGGGTTGGGAAGATGAGGACGGTTGAGGACGATGTTAAGATTGGGGAAGATGGGATGGTAGGGGAAGATGTTTGAGTGGGGCTCATGGGAGGAAAGGGGAAGATAACAGGGCTGGGGAAGATTGGAAGGGTAGGGAAGATGGCAGAGTTTGAGAAGAAGGTAGGTTTTGGTTCCCAGCAGGAAAATACTGTGGCACAGTCCACACTAAAGCTGGGCACAATAATGGACACAGAGACATTTTCAACAAATTGTTATATATTCTCACAGCAGGAACGTAACAAATCAGCATTCTTTTTTCTGCGTAATGCATGAAGATATTTGCGTCAGTCAAAAACAGATGTTGACTGAAAACATTCTCAATACTTGTACAAACTGGGCAAATAATCATAACTGGAGAATATGTCAATCAAATCAAAGTGGCACTTGTCTCAACACACACTGGAAATCGACAACGTCAGTGACAGGGGACGTCTCAAAATGTTTCGTCAGTTAAAAACAGACTTCACTGTGTATATCGTCATCTGATAATTAGCAGCCGATATGTAAAACTGACCTGTTAAGCTAAATGAATCTTGCTGGATAAGTGAGTTTGTTTTCCGTGGTATTAATGAAATGAATTAAAAATATTATTTTCCGCTTTTGAAACCGTCCGTTAACCTAAGTCATCTTCTGTGTGCTTCAAACGCATTTTGAGTATTTGGTTGTTCATGAAAGTAGATTACATTAATTTCAGAAATAGAATTATTGCAATTCATAAATTCTAACACTATTTCAGCCTTCGTCAGTGTCAACAGGCTGCAAGAACGAAATTTGGATTTTTTTCTTTTCATATAATTCACATTCCAATTGATCGTTGGCTATATATATATATATATACAATGATTTTGTCCCTATGTAAGTCTTTAATAATCAAAGCGTGCGGAGCATAATGTTATCGAGCGCTTCGACAATTCTTCAATTGTTAAACTTATCGCTAAGATCCCCAAGTGCACATGGGTCCTGCTGACGTCAGGTTCTCGCTGTGGAGAGTTACATCCCTTAGTTCTGACCCTTAGTTCTTAGTTATGACCCTTTAATCTTCTTGATTATTGTTACTTTCAGCAAAGAGCTTCCTTGGCTCAACTTTGAGTAAAGCTGACAAGCTGTGTTGGAGTTAATTGTACGCCATCAATATTCCACCAATATGGCATCAATCTGTAAATAATCTGGATCTGGATCAGACAATCCAGTGATTAACAGCATGAAGATTGATCTGTGCAGTT
This sequence comes from Haliotis asinina, assembly GCF_037392515.1. Taxonomy (NCBI): domain Eukaryota; kingdom Metazoa; phylum Mollusca; class Gastropoda; order Lepetellida; family Haliotidae; genus Haliotis; species Haliotis asinina. Next base: position 30,092,427 of record NC_090292.1, read on the forward strand.
GGGAGACGATTACAGGTGTCAGCGACCACCCGATCCCGTTAGTCGCCTTATACGACACGATTGGGTTTCTGAAGATCCATTTTAATCCGGATCATCCAGCGTAAAGCTCTGTTGTTACCGAAATAACAGTGAATATGTGGCACTGTATGTAAAATTCAATGTTTAAACGTTTTAATACGGATTGCACATTTGTACGTAACTACGTATACGGCGGTACGGCTTTTGAAAACTCCACCAACATTACCAGACTGTGACCTAAACCAGTCTTATTTGTACGTAACTACGGCGGTGCGGCTTTTGAAAACTACACCAACATTACCAGACTGTGACGTAAACCAGTCTTATTTGTACGTAACTACGGCGGTGCGGCTTTTGAAAACTCCACCAACATTACCAGACTGTGACGTAAACCAGTCTTATTTGTACGTAACTACGGCGGTGCGGCTTTTGAAAACTCCACCAACATTACTAGACTGTGACGTAAACCAGTCTTATTTGTACGTAACTACGGCGGTGCGGCTTTTGAAAACTACACCAACATTACCAGACTGTGACGTAAACCAGTCTTATTTGTACGTAACTACGGCGGTGCGGCTTTTGAAAACTCCACCAACATTACTAGACTGTGACGTAAACCAGCCTTATTTGTACGTAACTACGGCGGTGCGGCTTTTGAAAACTCCACCAACATTACTAGACTGTGACGTAAACCAGCCTTATTTGTACGTAACTACGGCGGTGCGGCTTTTGAAAACTCCACCAACATTACTAGACTGTGACGTAAACCAGTCTTATTTGTACGTAACTACGGCGGTGCGGCTTTTGAAAACTCCACCAACATTACCAGACTGTGACGTAAACCAGTCTTATTTGTACGTAACTACGGCGGTGCGGCTTTTGAAAACTCCACCAACATTACCAGACTGTGACGTAAACCAGCCTTATTTGTACGTAACTACGGCGGTGCGGCTTTTGAAAACTCCACCAACATTACCAGACTGTGACGTAAACCAGTCTTATTTGTACGTAACTACGGCGGTGCGGCTTTTGAAAACTCCACCAACATTACCAGACTGTGACGTAAACCAGCCTTATTTGTACGTAACTACGGCGGTGCGGCTTTTGAAAACTCCACCAACATTACCAGACTGTGACGTAAACCAGCCTTATTTGTACGTAACTACGACGGTGCGGCTTTTGAAAACTCCACCAACATTACCAGACTGTGACGTAAACCAGCCTTATTTGTACGTAACTACGGCGGTGCGGCTTTTGAAAACTCCACCAACATTACCAGACTGTGACGTAAACCAGCCTTATTTGTACGTAACTACGGCGGTGCGGCTTTTGAAAACTCCACCAACATTACCAGACTGTGACGTAAACCAGCCTTATTTGTACGTAACTACGGCGGTGCGGCTTTTGAAAACTCCACCAACATTACCAGACTGTGACGTAAACCAGCCTTATTTGTACGTAACTACGGCGGTGCGGCTTTTGAAAACTCCACCAACATTACTAGACTGTGACGTAAACCAGTCTTATTTGTACGTAACTACGGCGGTGCGGCTTTTGAAAACTCCACCAACATGAGCAGACTGTGACGTAAACCAGCCTTATTTGTACGTAACTACGGCGGTGCGGCTTTTGAAAACTCCACCAACATTACTAGACTGTGACGTAAACCAGCCTTATTTGTACGTAACTACGGCGGTGCGGCTTTTGAAAACTCCACCAACATTACTAGACTGTGACGTAAACCAGCCTTATTTGTACGTAACTACGGCGGTGCGGCTTTTGAAAACTCCACCAACATTACCAGACTGTGACGTAAACCAGCCTTATTTGTACGTAACTACGGCGGTGCGGCTTTTGAAAACTCCACCAACATTACCAGACTGTGACGTAAACCAGCCTTATTTGTACGTAACTACGGCGGTGCGGCTTTTGAAAACTCCACCAACATTACCAGACTGTGACGTAAACCAGCCTTATTTGTACGTAACTACGGCGGTGCGGCTTTTGAAAACTCCACCAACATTACTAGACTGTGACGTAAACCAGTCTTATTTGTACGTAACTACGGCGGTGCGGCTTTTGAAAACTCCACCAACATGAGCAGACTGTGACGTAAACCAGCCTTATTTGTACGTAACTACGGCGGTGCGGCTTTTGAAAACTCCACCAACATTACTAGACTGTGACGTAAACCAGCCTTATTTGTACGTAACTACGGCGGTGCGGCTTTTGAAAACTCCACCAACATTACTAGACTGTGACGTAAACCAGCCTTATTTGTACGTAACTACGGCGGTGCGGCTTTTGAAAACTCCACCAACATTACCAGACTGTGACGTAAACCAGCCTTATTTGTACGTAACTACGGCGGTGCGGCTTTTGAAAACTCCACCAACATTACCAGACTGTGACGTAAACCAGTCTTATTTGTACGTAACTACGGCGGTGCGGCTTTTGAAAACTCCACCAACATTACCAGACTGTGACGTAAACCAGCCTTATTTGTACGTAACTACGGCGGTGCGGCTTTTGAAAACTCCACCAACATTACCAGACTGTGACGTAAACCAGTCTTATTTGTACGTAACTACGGCGGTGCGGCTTTTGAAAACTCCACCAACATTACCAGACTGTGACGTAAACCAGCCTTATTTGTACGTAACTACGGCGGTGCGGCTTTTGAAAACTCCACCAACATTACCAGACTGTGACGTAAACCAGTCTTATTTGTACGTAACTACGGCGGTGCGGCTTTTGAAAACTCCACCAACATGAGCAGACTGTGACGTAAACCAGCCTTAATTGTACGTAACTACGGCGGTGCGGCTTTTGAAAACTCCACCAACATTACTAGACTGTGACGTAAACCAGCCTTATTTGTACGTAACTACGGCGGTGCGGCTTTTGAAAACTCCACCAACATTACTAGACTGTGACGTAAACCAGCCTTCTTTGTACGTAACTACGGCGGTGCGGCTTTTGAAAACTCCACCAACATTACCAGACTGTGACGTAAACCAGCCTTATTTGTACGTAACTACGGCGGTGCGGCTTTTGAAAACTCCACCAACATTACCAGACTGTGACGTAAACCAGTCTTATTTGTACGTAACTACGGCGGTGCGGCTTTTGAAAACTCCACCAACATTACCAGACTGTGACGTAAACCAGCCTTATTTGTACGTAACTACGGCGGTGCGGCTTTTGAAAACTCCACCAACATTACCAGACTGTGACGTAAACCAGCCTTATTTGGACGAAATAAATAAAGCGAGAGATTGATTACAAATTAATTAAACAGATTTAAAAGATATGTTATAATATCTAGTGAAGACATGAAAGGAGATTAACAATTGAATGTGCGAGTACACTGGGGTGCTTCTAACAGAGTACTTTCAAGTCATTATTGAATGTTACTACATTTGATGTTCGATGGCCTTGCTTGGGGTGTTTTAGACCTAGACACGAACTCGATTCCATAACGCACTGTTTTCTTTTATTTGTTTGTTGTTTTACGGCGCATTCTGCAATATTCGGCTACATAGCGATGATCTGTAAATAATCGAGTCTGGACCAGACGCGTGTAACAATCATGTAATTAATGCCTTATAATTGAGTCATATTTTAAACACAACCAATTTCATCTCAGTAAGACAATGAAACCCACTGTGGCTGGGTGTTTTTTTTATGACAGCCATCGTGATTAAAACTTTTACTCTTTCACAGATGAATTCATCGATAATTTCTCCTCAATGAATACACGTTTCTTCAAGAAGAAAATTCATGGGTACTCAATAAGCAGGAATCAATTACTCTAGTCTCAGAGGCATTCAAAAGTCGTCTTATCATCACGCTGAACGCTACAAGTTGGTATAATATAAAGCATACAAGCCCGTGGGGTTAATTATTATCGCCCAATTAGGCTGTGTGGCGTCGCCGTGGCCGTCTTTATCTCTCGTTGGATGACAGCATGGTGGAATGAAGAACGGTGTCTATTTCAAAACTAAGAAAGTTTAATAATTGCTATTTTGAAACTTTCTGAGAATATAATCAGATCAAAATAGCTTAGCTGAAATTGAACGATCGGCATTTTGTGGATTTTACGCAAAACTCGTCGCACAACCTTAAGAAGTTATTAACTAATTTGGACTTGATTCAGAGAAAAGACACTCTTGTGGGGTTTTAAATTGCAGATTTACATGTTTCGGGGAATTCAATTTTGTTTATTGCGTAATTTAGATTAAGTAATGGTCTGGAGTCTAAAAACACTATTTTAACTGTAATTAATAATTTACAGAATACACAACTTACAAAAAGGCAGGAGATTGGGGTTTGTTCGGTTGATGAAGAATCAGAGTAACTATCTATCTGAGATCCGAACCCTTCTTCGGATTTCGAGCACAAAGTGAGTAAAAGAGTTTAGTTTTACGCCGCCTTCAGCAATATTCCAGCTATATGGCAATAATTGAGTCTGAACCGGACAATCAAATGATCAATTGCATGAGCATCGGTCTGCGCAATTGGAAACCGATGTCATGTGCCAACCAAGTCAGTGAGTCTTACCACCCGATCCTGTTAGTCGTCTCTTACGACAAGCATAGTCGCCTTTTATGACAAGCATGAGTTGAAGGCCTATTCTGCCTCGGACCTTCACGGGTTTTTAGCACAAAGAGTCCAACTTAACTTGTAGACTAAATTTCGGCGATATTCCAACTAGTTTTCGTCTTGCTCTGTATATTCCAGCCCGAGTGGGGAGATAGGATAGCCTTGTGGTTAAAGTGTCCGCTCATCACACCGAAGAAACGGGTTCGATTCCTCACGTGGGTATAATGTGTGTCCGCCGCCGTGGTATTACTGGACGCTTGCTAAAACGGCGTAAAACTAAACTCACACACTTCAGTCTGTGTTTGTAGACGATGTGACTTTGGTAAGTGGCCATCTGGTCATTTGGACAATCCAAATCCAATCATCTATTCTCTCCTTAAATATACTTTTTAATCGGTTTTCGATATATATAACACTATATTCAAAAAAGGATGTGCATAATAATTTCGGAATCGAAAATGATAGTTAAAAAGCGACGACTGGAACGTTCAGTGAATGTAGACTGCATTTTCTATACCGTACAAATTCAGTGGAAATCACAAACAAACTTAGGTCTGTGAGCATTTGGGAAATTCGATTAGTTGACATCGATGCCTTGCCAACCTCCTTCTTGTGATTCTTAGTTCACGGATGTGGTCTAAAGAAGCAGCGTTGGTAATCGTAAATGGAAATAGAACAACGGTTAAAACAATATGTATTTGTTTAAAAGAATGTCCGGTAGGTTTGGAAAGAAATTAAACGAAACGAAAGCGCTTCACTATGTGTTCCTTTCAGTGACAGTTCAAACAGTTACATCCCCCATATTGTCAATCCAAATTTTTAATTCCTCTTTAGAAATAAGTCAGCAGGACGAACAATTCTAAAATGCTTCTCTCGTTTTTAAAAAAGTACATTTTTTTCAAATACTCAAAATTTCGTTTCGACAAATCCACACAGCCTTAAGCCAATGAGTCCAACTCATAAGGGCCGCGATAATATTCATTGTGCTATTGGTAGTTGTTAAAAACAACAGTGCAGACCAGTTACTAAGGTTACCCGCTAATTACAATTGTCTGAAGTTGTCTTTTTTCAAATATTTTCATTTGGGATAGAATGTCAGACTGCGTCTCAAAGACCCCCTCTGCCAATCTCGACATTGATACTACAACGTCTGTTTTATTGTCAGGGGGTGAAAAGAAGTGAAGACGGTTTGTACTCAAATGCTGTCATTGATTTTCTAAGGAGAAAATGTAATACATACTAAGGGCTTAGTGTCCTTTCCCCCATCGACACGCAGGAATTATCTTCAGCTGGTAGCCAATACGCTCTGAAATTATCCTGGCTAAGGCAGCGAGTAGCATTTCAAACGAACGGAGAACAAAGTGATTTATTTTGAACTTCTATTTTCTGAAGTTGAATAGGTACACACTGCAGATCGTTGAGCCATATTATTTTTCCTTTTGTTCATTTTATATATGGTCTGTATACTCGAGCGGAGCCTTTCATTAATCAAAGATGTCGCCTGAGGACGGAGAAACGTGAAGTCTTTACCGGAATGTTGCTGATATGAAACACTCTTCACTCATCAAACTTCACACCGCTTTACGTCGTGAGAGGAACTGGCTTCTAAGATGTGCCGGTCTCAAAGAAACGCAGTGGCAGAGATCTCAAGTAAATGCTGGGATTCTAAGATACGCCATGTCCTACAAAAGTACAGGAGCAGATATCTTAAGTAAATACTGGGTTTCAAAGATACGACCTGTCCTACAAAAGTACAGGAGCAGATATCTTAAGTAAATACTGGGTTTCAAAGATACGACCTGTCCTACAAAAGTACAGGAGCAGATATCTTAAGTAAATACTGGGTTTCAAAGATATGCTTTTTCCTAAAAAAAAGTGTAGGACCAGATATCTTAAGCGGTTGTCGAAGACCCTCTGGGTATTTTATACATGCCCTGACATCGCTTTTTCCAAGCACACGCTTTCTGTTAAATATTATGGTAAAGCTGTTCTTAATGGCTCACATCGCAGTATCCTCAGTAAGTTACGATTGCGAATCATTGCCAGTGGAAGTAGAAATTTGTCGTTTTACACGAGTTGCATTGGAAAATCGCTCATGAAAGTTTTGTAACAGGAACTCCGTTGAGGACGAGATTCATTTTCTTGCGGAATGTATTTTTTTATAATGAAATTGGGTATGAGCTCCTTATTAATCTGGATATTGATGATATTTTCCTTAATGCCCCTTTTCCAGCTGATGAAGCTATTTACGTTTCATATTTGCCTTCAGTAACCCATGCTTGTCAGCAATATTCCATCTGTATGGCGGCGGTCTGTCAATAATCGAGTCTGGACCAGACAATCCAGTGATCAACAGCATGGGCATCGATCTGTGCAATTGGGAACCGATGACATGTGTCAACCAAGTCAGCGAGCCTGACCACCCGATCCCGTTAGTCACTTCTTACACAGCATGGGTTGCTGAAGACAAATACTATCGCGGATCTTTACAGGTCATGTAACACACCTCTGAGACACACACCGGGTTTCAAATACGTCCAGTCCTCTGATTAATACTGGGACGACTGTTATAGAAACACATTATGCTAATAGTTATAGTCAAGCGTGTGTTATCTGTAAAAGAACAGAGATTGGATCTCAAACCGACGCCTGTCTCCAGTAAACACATACACCCTTATTTAATCGATGTAATCGATAGCTTTTGTCTTCGTTAGTGTGTGTTTTCTAGAACAGATTTGATCATGTTCGATAAACTGTTGATCTCATATAGAGCGTAGGCAATTCTAAACCCAGTAATGCGGTTCAGAACCTGTAACCATTATTTACTGGTAGAGACCGGTCGTTTGAAAAATATACCTACACTGTTAAGAAAATGTCATTTATGTAATTCCCCAGCTATTGCTGACCAGTTCCACTGACTGTTTAATAATAATATCAAACATACCTATATTATTATTATTATTATTATTATTATTATTATTATTATTTTTTACAGATTAGAATGAAAATGCAGCAGAGAGGGTTCGGGTGATCCTGGCACAGTCAGGCTGGTCAAGCTCATCATCAGCTCAGGGCCCTCGCCCCCTCTACACGCAGCCCAGACAGCGAATGGGACTTCTCCCAGGAAACACTGCCTAGTCGAACCCACCAAGAACTTTCCGGAGAATATGGAGGCTCCCCAACACTGCAGCCTTCTGCATTACCCAGATTGTCAGAAGGGCTGTGCTCCCGGTGGAGAACCCGGGCACTCTCCTGATCTGCGCCAAGAGATCAGGAGGTACCAAACCAAGGGCACCGAGAACAATGGGGAGCCTGACGACAGTGTACTTGGGATGCAAGCGAGACATTTCAAAGGCAAGGTCCGCATATTTATCATGCTTTTCCTGAATCTTGCCAATCACATTGCTGTCAAAAGGGACAGAAAATTCAATGATATAAATAATTTCATTGGCTTTATCAAAAAGGACAAGATCAGGTTTGTTGGCTGGAATTCGTCTCAGGCTGTATATTAGCCTATTCCAGAGAAGTTTAAAAGCATCATTTTCCAGGACGCCCTGGACATGTTCAGGGTCATACCATGGATGGACCTCGGAGTCAAAGCCACAGGCATGGCGGAGACGATAATAAAAACAGCGAGCCATGCCATCATGTCTTTTGAGATATGCAGTTTGTGCCAAGGAAGGGCATCCACTGACAAGGTGTTGGACAGTCTCTGTAAATTCATTGCAAAGACGACATTTCATATTGATATTTTCTTTAAGAATCACATTCTGGCGATTGCGAGTGGGAAGTGACTGGTCCTGAGCAGCAAAAAGGAAGCCCTCAGTTTCACATTTGAGACCAGCCGACTTCATCCAGGCAAAGGAGTCGGTTGGATTGCTGTTCTGTTCCACACACTGCATGTAAACACGATGCAATGGCTTCTCAGACAGCTTCTCCACAAAGGACCGACTCTGGGCAGACTTGGTGAAAGACTTCACCTGGTTTACTCCCATCACTGTACCGTCCAGCAGTACATCGCCATCAACAAAATCAACGTCAAATTTCAAATTGTCTCCAACAACCTTGGCACGCTTAAAGTAGCTGTGGAATTCCTTGCTTTCATCATGAATCTTGACATGCATCACCAGAGGATCATCTGACAAATAAATATGTGCAAAAGTACACAATAAAATTCTGTCATGAAGAGCTTCCACATTAATCAAACCCCGTCCTCCTGAATTGATTGGCATATATAAACGATTAAGAGAGGAACGAGGGTGGTGTGCTCTGTTATCAGACATGATCCTTCTGGTCAGGCGGTCAAGACTCTGGATGTCTTGTTTTGTCCAATCAACTACTCCAAAGGAATAGGAGAGGACTGGCACAGCAAAAGTATTGGTGGCTTTGACTTTGTTTCGAGCATTTAGTTCTGAACTCCAGATTTTCTTTAAACGAGATTTATACTCGGCCCGAAGTTTATCTTGAATCAGGGCATTCTGGAGCTTGTCTCGAACTTGCATTCCAAGATAGGTGTAGGCCTGATCTTCCACAAGATGCTCAATAACTCCTCCCCCTTGTAACTTGACCGATCCATCATTAGTTACCTTGCCACGTTTCAAATGAAGAGTATTACATTTGTCGAGTCCAAACGTCATGCCTATATCATTAGAGACGGACTCGACAAGGAGAACCTGTTCTTTCAAATTGGTCTCTCCCTTGGCAAGGAGCTCGATGTCATCCATGTAGAGGAGATGAGTAAGAGGTGTTGGGGATCTGTGCTGAGGAGGTCCGGGATGATAGCCCTCCTCCCTATTGAGCAGAAAACTCAAAGGATTCAGAGACAGACAAAAAAGCAAAGGACTAAAGGAGTCCCCCTGGAAAATTCCCCTTCTAATTGGAATAGATTCCGAAGTTTGCACCTGCCCTTGTGAGTACATCTCAAGTTGAGTCGACCAGCAACTCATTAAAGACTTGAGTAAATCAAGTAGTCGCTCAGGGAGGTCAATACACTGAAGAGACTTCAGAATCCATTCGTGAGGGACAGAGTCGTATGCCTTTTTGTAGTCTATCCAGCACATGGAGAGGTTGCGGTGATAGGTTTTAGCCTCTTCCAAAATCATTTTCTGTACAAGAAGTTGATCCTTGCACCCCCAACATCCCTTTCTCGCCCCCTTCTGCTCCCTGTAAATTATCTCATTGGAAGAGCAGTAACATGACACGAGGTTTGTCAAACACCCTTATTATTATTATTATTATTATTATTATTATTATTATTATTATTCTATTATCATAAGACTATTATTGTCAATGGCCATACCTTATAAAATTTTTAAAAAAATTTTGTGAGTGGGTGAGTTGAGTTTTACGCCTCACTCAGCAATATTCCAGCTATATGGTGCCGGTCTGTCAATAATCGAGTCTGGACCAGACAATCCAGTGATCAACAACATGAGCATCGACCTGCGCAACTGGGAACCGATGACATGTGTCAACCAAGTCAGCGAGCCTGACCACCCGATCCCGTTAGTCGCCTCTTACCACAAGCATAGTCGCCTTTTATGGCAAGCGGGTCCAAAAACCTTTTCTCCACCTGTAAGTACTCTATCATTAAAATCTTTAACAAACTTTTTACGGATTCTAAATGAAACGGTCGAATTGTAATACATTGTATGTTTAGTCACGCAACTGATCACGTTATGTATTAACTATTCACACTGTACTGTAAACAAGAAGTTGTAAATTAATCCATAAAGCTGTACGTTTCATTTTTGTACCACCGATGGTGGTTTCTCGAAATAAAGAATTTGAATTGAATTGACAAAATTCGAAAAAATGCATGTACCCTAAAAGTATCATTGTTTTGGCCATAACAGCGTTCCCTTAAGATGACCCTCTATGACTGTAGGCCCCTATATAGCCGAAAATCTGCTGATGGACCACCCTGAACCACCAAATAGCAGCATAATTCATCGTTATATACTCATGGAAACAAATCTGGGAACACATGGAAGTACATTTATTTATTTATTTATTTATTTATTTATTTATTTATTTATTTATTTATTTATTTATTTATTTATTTATTTATTTATTTATTTATTTAATAATATTAAAATATTCATTAAATATGAAATTAAATTCCACGGCTGGTACATTATTAAAAGGGCTTCAACGGACATACGCACTTGTACTTTAGGCTGTTTTTATATATGCTTTTATCGAATGTCTTATTGACATAAACATGCCGCCTCTTCACTTAAATTGGCAACAAATATCGATATTTTTATGATTAGTCACCTTGTATGTGTACAACTAAAAATATCTGACAAATGTTTGCTGTCTTCCACAGGAAATGAAGTCTTGTCCGTGCTTAACAATTAGCGAGGAAATGAACTTCCCTGACTCATAAATATGCATGAGCTAACGCCAAGGTCACTGTGCACGTCTTCAAGCAAATGGTGCCATGATTCGTGTCGCCTGCAGGAAGTTTGACGGTGCACTTGATTCAGTTGTTAATCGCAAGGTCTAAGTTGCCAGCTATTTTAACATGGAACGCGTAAGATACACGTGACGTCGCGCAATGATTACTTCAGAGTGAGTGAGTGAGTGAGTATGATTTTACGTAGTTGTAAGTACTAGTGCAGCCGTATCATGGCCGGGGATACCGGAAATGGGCTTCATGCCTTGTATCCACGAGGATAACTGACCTGGAGCCTATTGGGAATCTGAGTCACGGACACTCACAGGAGCATCACAGGATGTGGGGTAACAGAAACGCCATGGAGCCTTCCAGGATTTGGGGTAACGGAAACGCACTGGAGCCTTACAGGATTTGGGGTAATTTGTAAGTTTCCGCATTCTGGAAACTTGAAGGAAATGTACGGAAGTGGTCCGGAAACCTAAATGGAACTCAAGTTTCCATTTTCTTTCAGTCAGGTTTCCGGTTAAAAATAAACCAAGTTATTTTGCCTGTGAACATGACTTTACTTGATGTGGACGTGGCGAGTTACACCCGTGCATGGTCATACAGAGCAAATGTGCAAAGAATCCACCGAAAAGTAGCCTTTTTATTACTTATTTTGGCGATGTTGTCACTGTTGTGAAACGTCGCCTTCAGCAACTATCTAGTATCTGTATGCTTCAATCCTATCAATCAACGTCACTATTGCGGTCAGCTTACAGGCAACACACGTTATTTGACGTGTAACGTTGGACAGCGCTTACCACATTCCAATAACGTAACGAATATCCATGGCAACGACAGAGTGAAAAACTACTTGAATTCCAAACTAGAAACAGACAAATCACCTCTGAACAAATCGCCTTTGAAGTACATGAATAATATTAAAAAATATAGGGACAAAAATTTGTCCACAAGACTTGTTCACAGCTGATAAAAGCTCGTGAAATCTCGCGAGAATTGGATTCAGTTTCTCATAATCACTCGGAGAAGAAGGATGGTGTTTCGTGGGTCACTAAAGCCATATTATATTAATTGATGGCCGCAAAGGGAACGATCGGACAGCTCCGATTACCATTCATACCCAGAGGTATCTTAGATCAGATTATTCCCAAATTCATAGCCTAGACTGATGCGAAATCAATGCTTTTACTTCAAAATGTGAATCGTTTAATACCACTAAAATAAAAATACATATTAATACGCATTAGAAGGTGTGGGAGTTTCAAAAACTATCGGTTAAAAAAACATGTATCTCGCAGCTTCGTTCCAACTATCTTCAGAATTTTTTTTTTAAAATACAATTTGAGAACCTAGTACACTTTTTAAAGGTCGTTCCGTGTCTGCGATTGATACCTAGTTATTTAACATTGCCATTTTCCTCCTAAATTGGTGCTGTAAATCGCCCATAGGGGTGAATCTCCATACGAAGGTGCTGTTGTCTCTGTTCTTCCTTGAAGAGTTGGAAATCTAATTCTTGAACACATTGGTTGTCTAATGACATGTAAAACAAGATGGGCGCTTACGTTATGTCTGGAGGCCTCTGTTAAATGTTTCTCAGTTACCTGGCAACTGAAGGTCTGTAATTTAGGAACACGTCAGTTAAAGCCAACACGTTGTAAGATATTTTTTTAAAGTTTCAAACCTGCCTCCACATGTTAATGGTAGAAGATGCGACCTTCTCCATGGCCCTGTTGGACGAGTATGGAGTGCGAATGTCCGTGGTTAATATCGTGACACATCATGCAAATGTGATTAGGGACGTAATCCCTGTACACAAGATTTTCCGAGACTTTTAACAGTTCATCTGAAAACCTATATCCGTAAACAAACGAAAACCTCTTAATGTAACATCCTAAACCCATCAGCAATCTTTGTTCAGAATATTTTTCGAGACTTTTAACAGTAACTATTTATTTAAGTTGAAACCCTACATCGTTGAACAAACGAAAACCTCTAAATCTAACATCTTAAACTCATCATCACCAATCTCTGTTCAGAATATTTTCTAGACTTTTAACAGTCACTTGAAAGCCTAGAACGTTAAACAAACGAAAACCTCTAACGTCCTAAACCCATCAGCAATTTCTGTTCAGAATATTCTCCGGTTTCTAATGTTTAGGTTGAAAACCTAGATCGTTAAACAAACAAAAACCTCTAAATCTAACGTCCTAAACCCATGAACAATCTCTGTTCAGAATATTCTCCTCGACTTTCAATATTTCATTTGAAACCCTCGATCGTTTAACAAACGAAAACGTCTAGAGACAACATTCTTAACCCATCACCAACGACTTCGAAATATTCACAAAATCATGCACATTTTATGAATCAGTGTTCGACTGTCCGAAGAAAACTACTGCCACATGTTACAAGGACTGCAGGTATCAATGTTTAACATTACAACCCCCCCCCAAAAAAAAATAAATAAATAAAATAAAAAATAAAAAATAAAAATTAAATAAATAAATAAAATAAATAAAAATAAAAATAAAAATAAAAATAAAAATAAAAATAAAAAATATATTAAAAAATTAAAAATATAAAAAAAACACACAAAAAAACCAAAAGAAGACCTTACACTGGAACATCCTTAATCTGTGATCAATATCCTTTAGGAATGTTCTCCGAGAAAACCCTCGATCGTAAAACGAAAGAAAACCTCTCCCTACTCCCATCATTATGTCTGTGCTAAATGTCATCAAAGACGTATACATGTTGAAGTAAAACCCTTGATCGTAAAACACAATAAGACTTACCAAGCAAACATTGAGAACCCATCGTCAACTTCAAAATATTCATAAAGTCAGGAACATTACATACCAGACACAAAAATATAAGCGCCAGCCTATTTCTAACCTAGATGGGATGCTGTTGAAATTGAGAAGATCAATCCACATTTAGATAAGTTTCATCATGTAACTGGTTTTGGGATATCATAATCATTTGTCGTTACAATTAACGCAGGCAGCAATATTCCAGCTACATGGCGCCGGTCTATAAATAATCGAATCTGGACCAGATAATCCAGTGATCAACAATGTGAGCATCGATCTGCATAATTGGGAGTCGATGACATGTTTCAACCAAGTCAGCGAGCCTGACCACCCGACCCCGTTAGTCGCCTCTTACGACGAGCATAGTCGCCTTTTATGGCAAGCATGGGTTTGCTAAAGGCCTATTCTACCCCGGGGCCTTCACGGGTCTACATTTAAAGGAAATATTGCTAAAGATATGATGGTACTGCTTTTTAAAGCAAAATAACTATTCCTATCCAGCTTACACAACACTCAGCCAATCAGAATAAGGCATTTATGTCTGAGGTAAGATAAGTATAAATGTATCTTTGATCGACAATATAAAAGAAAACCACTGAAGCGACCACCCGACTGCCCTATCATCAAGGCTATACCGACTGTTCTCCAAGACTTCATCCCGTAAATGTAACATCATCGGTCATCACTGGTTATATTCTGGCATTGAAGCGCTATACGGTAAAACATGAAAGATTTATCAGAAAGCAGTTCAAATTATTTGTTTATGGAGATTTGAACCTATCACTTAAACCTGGCAATATCGATTTGTAATCGACAAATCGATTATACCAACAAGAGAAGCCAGACCTGAGAATGACCCAGCGTCACAGCAATAAATTCAAGTATTTCTTCACGTATTTCTTTTCCTGTCCTTCAACCGCTTGGCTTTAATTATGTCCCTTGGATAATAACTCTTCAGGAGAGAAGATAAAAACAAGATCGATAAAAGATTCTTTTAACAAAAGGCGATCTCCACGTAATGCTGAGGTGAGTCGTTGCCATTTCAATGCGACCCTTCGAAGGGGATGTTTCTGAAGATGAGCTCGGGTCGGTGCTATTGTTTCCCATGGACGCTACCTCCTTGATCTATGCCCAAGGGCACGGCCCTCGTTTTGGTACTCCAAGCCTCGTTTTAATTCACTCAGTCCGAGAGACGCTTGGCGACACGTCTGTCAATGTCAACAAGGGTCATGATACAAAAAGCAGTGGAACCCGATGACCATCAAGCCCAAGGGATCGCTCTGAGATAGAAAGGCACTAGCGGCGCCTGGATTTGGAAGTTCTTGCTTTTATGTCCTCAAGGAATGTTTCAGAACAAATGCAGCGTGGTACGTTGTACTGAACGAACGTCATGTTCAATGAAGATCAATTGATCCTGACCTTCAAGACATATGGATGGGTCCTTAGAGGTAATGTTTCCCCACACTATGTTGGGAATACAATTAAGAAAACATTCTGCTTACCTCTAACAGTTTCACACTAGTTTTGAGTTTGTTGGGGTTTGTTTCTCTTCTTCTTCTTTCTTTCTTTCTTTCTTTCTTTTTAGCCCTTAAAGAACTTCTTGACTGTGTGGAGCCGTGAAAATCCAGGGTAGAAAAGGACTCCAGCAGCCCATGCTTGCCACAAAAACATGGCTTCTCATGCTGGTGATCACTGGATTGTCTGGTCCAGACTCAATTATTTACAGACCGCCACCATATGACTGGAATGTTGCTGCCTGTGGCGTAAAACTAAACTCACTCACTCACTCTTGACTGTGTGATTTATTCAATGTTATTATCCTAGAGTAGTACTCATGTATGCAAGTCAGCTGTATTTTCATGTTCAAATTCAACTAACCTTGCATACGTAATAAACTATAGCTGGAAAAAATAATATAGCTTTGCAGTAATTCTTGATAGCTACAACCATTCGATCATGTGTCCATCTCACTGCAGAGCGTTCATCTCTTCCTTATCTCTCTCTTCTATCTATCTCTCTCTCTCTCTCTCTCTCTCTCTCTCTCAGGCTTCATTTACTAAACAGAGGACAAAAGGGAGCGTCAACACTCTATATATTTTCTGGTTTACGGACATTGCCTATATAGCATTGGTGGAAACTATATTAAATACATGGATATTTCAGCTGCGTGTCCATGAGTTTAACATGAATACCCCAGACCGACTTGTTTTATTCTTTTAATACCTAGTGCAAGTCAGCGCAACAATAAGTACCATATTTTAACGTCTTTTATATCACAGCGAACGAATGCGAAATTGCGAGACTTAAAAGGGCCATAACTGTAATTCACATTCATCCATGTGGGAAATCGAACACGGGTCATCGGCGTACAGAGCGAACGCTTTAAGGCTACCCCATGTCAATAACAAATTGCAGAACACAAATGAACTCCCTAAGTAGCTTGAAATAACAGCAGACTTAACTTTCGAACAATGCATCACACGGCCGATTCTCTTCCGTCTCTGATAATTGTCACTGCCCTTCCCAATTCTTCCCTAATCTAAAATCAAGCAATTGATTCGTCCGGAAGCGCATTTGAGCTGATTCTGATTCACCTCCTCCCTGTCTTAGTGCTGGAATTGGAGAATTCCACTGGTTAATTGAAATCGCAAACAAATCAGATTTTATCATTCAACGAGTAAACAGATATTACGATTTTCGACAATGATCACTCCCTCGCTATTCCAGATTACACCCTCGGCTTCCACGTTTGATTGCTGAAACAGAGCTTGGAGTATTTAGTTTCGGCTTTGGCAACGGCTCATCCCTTCCTAGTAAAAGCCACCACGGTAAATTGCCCACTCATAGGGGATAAGGAAGCTAAGTGTTCTATTTTGTAGGGATTTGGATAAGATGACCATCCTCAATATTGATTTGAGCAGTTTCGTAAAAAGTCAGTGAGCTATAGCACGTCCTTGTCTTAAGCCCCCGTCAGCTATCAAGTGAATCTGAATCCAAACCATTCATGAATAATGTATTAATGAAAGGGAAATGCTCTTTGTGGAACAAAAATTGTGGTTTAGAAACGTAAATTTTCAAAACTCTGTGAAGAAATGCATTCTTTGTCTTCCAAACGCTCTATTTGAACTCTTTGGGTAAGTGGGGTTTTGTTCGCCAATTTTAGAAATTTTCGACAATATCACAGCTTTTAATTCCAGGAATGGGCTCCGAATATTGCACTCTTGTAGAATATTCAATCCAATTACTTGCCAAATCGTACAAGTGTCAATTTTATACTGACATAAGTGGGATTATTCGTTCTGTGGATTTCTATTTATAACAGTGAAAAATGTTAGGTGTAACATGTTCAAGAATGATAAGATACGCCATTACAGAGACAGTTGGTACTGACACTGAAACTTAACACTATATTTTTAGGAACTGTTCTGCAGAGTATTAGTTAGCAAAACACCTACAATTTTCATCATTGTACCTACCTATTACGAACATAATTTTCATGCTGTTCTACTTTAGATGTTTAAGTTCAGTTAATTTCAATTTTATGACTTCTTGACTAGATGAACTTTTTTCTTTCTTATTTATTTATTTATTTATGTATTTATTTATTTATTTATTCATTTATTCAATTATTCATTTATTTATTTATTCCAGGACTAGATGTTTCTTTAGATTTCAGTAACTCATGCTTGTCGTGAAAGGCTACTAACCGGATGATCGGGGGTCGGGTTGTCAGGCACGCTGATTTTTTGACAACTGTCGTATCCAAATTGCGTAGATCGGTGCTCATATTTTGATCACTGGATTGTCTGGTCCAGAGAACATTATTTACAGACCATAGAGCTGGAATATTGCTGACTGTGTTAAGCAGCAAAGAAACCAACCAAGTGTCACCCGTCAACAGTTGCAAACCATTTTTGTGTGCACGTGCATCATTTGTTTCAAGATCTTCCAGCCTTTGTTTGTCGCTTGATGACTTCCTTTAAAATCTCTACGAGAAATTAGCTTCCACCATTTGGCAGGTTGGATCAATAGTCACAGTTTGGCAAAGAATATGCCGGCTGGTTGTGTTAAATCGAAACACCTATCAACTCTTAAACAAATCGGTTCAACATCAATAAGTATCGATCCACAGGTGTGATTTAATAATGACCTGAGCGTCCTGTTCGAGATTGCAACATGCAATGAAAATGCACAATTTATAGGCGCGGAATTTGTAATCAATGACACATAGGAAATGAGACACCAGCAAGACTAAGGGTTTCTAAATCGGACCCGATAAATCCAAGAACATGAGACACTTATTTTCATTTCACGTTTTTCATTTTTGTTTTAACAAGGCGTGCTGAAAGGTTTTAGTATACATACTGAACCGGAAAAGAAACGCAAGCTTCCATAAAATGGAATATCATAAAAGTAAGCGTTTATTGTTTATTTCAACCATTTCAAAAACTGACCGAAAAAACAGAGTTGTGTTTTTATTTTTATATTTATTCTTATTTATTTATTTATTTTTATTTTATTTTATTTATTTTTCTTTTCTTTTTTTTTGCCATCAGTACATTTGAACGATTGCAAAGAAGAAAGAATATTTTGACAGATAGCGTGTTTTCATTGGGTGAAGCTCAAGGCTGCTGTTCAAAACTCACTGACTCACTCACTCACTCACTTTACTCGACTATCCACGGACGGCGTCTTTATATAGCTGGAATATTGTTGGGTGCGGCGTTGGACAGAAAACAAACTTAATGAGAACAGCACTTATATTTTTATTTATTTTATTTTGTTTTTCGTTTAATATACTCCTATCGGGACTGCCGAGGTTCTAGCGATGGAAATAGGGCATATATTACAAATATGTATTAAACTGCCAAGTCAGAGAGAGTGCACACCATTTTTTATGTAAGCTGGAAATTACCAACAAAAACGATAATTTGATGGTGGTATATTTCATTCAGAAATTCGAGTGTTGACACGTCACCACCCCAATTGAGTAGATCGATGCTCAGGCTGTTGATCATAGTATTGTCTGGTCCAGACCCTATTATTTATAGACCGCCGCCATTCAGCTGGAATATTGCTGAAAAAGGCGTGAAAGAAAGAACAGAAATAAACAAAAGACTTGTGCAAAGCATTTTTCTGGTATCCCCAAAGCGGCATAAACACACACATCGACTCAGCGCCGCCATATAGCTGTAATATTGGTTAGAGAGCATTATACAACAATCAGTCATAGTGTTGGGCCTATACTGGCAGAGTTTCGTCGACAGGTTTTAGTTGTCTCTGCAGCGGACACCATGGCTTGAGGAACTTTGTGTCACGTTTGGGTCAAATCACATTTTTAGAGTGTAGTTTGCGCCAAAGTTTACGTAAATGACATAACCTATTTATAACGCACATACATCAGAAAAACACTGAAGACCCGGGATAGACTAGGTTTTCAGCAACCCATGCTTGCCACAAAGGGCGACTATGCTTGTCGTAGGAGGCGACTAACAGGATCGAGTGGTCAGGCTCACTGACTCGTTTGACTCATGTCATCGGTTCCCAGGTCCGCCGATCGATGCTCATGTTGTTGATCACTGGATTGTCTGGTCCAAACTCGATTATTTACAGATCACCGCCATATAGCTGGAATATTGCTGAGCTGCTGCGCAAAACTAAACTTTCACTCGCTCGTCCATCAAAGGAAGGAAACTTTCATAGTTTAGAGATTTTTATAGAGTTTCGTCCATCAGCTAGGATATTTCGAAGGATTAAATGGCGGCCATAACAGTGTTAAGGTGAACAGTGTAGGGGTTCATGGAAGATCAATAATGCAATTTTTGGTCGTTTTGTGACAGATCGAATTGAGGTCGTTGGAGAGAGTTTTGCAGTTACCAAGTTTCAGGAATAATGCTATGGGATGATTTGATTTGGACAAACCCTTAACGGCGGTTTCGGCTTTTAAAAGGATATTGTTGAAACCAGAACGCCTTTCTAACATAATATTACTGAAGTACTTGGCTCTTTTTATTCACGATTTCCTACCAGGAATTAAGATATTTAGAAAGCTCGTTTTACAATACCAAAATAACTTGCCTTCAAATATACTATAAAAGAAACATTTGATTTCTACATGTTCGAAATATCATTGCTTTTTTAAAAATCAAAATCAAAGAACGAGAATATTCCAACATATAACAGAAATAGCCCTCACACATTCATTCGTGTAGGATCAAACTCCGGTCATTGGACAACGAGCGAACACTTGAACCACTAGGCTACCCTTTTTAACCTTTAGGTCCCGCACTTCATGACATGACGAATTGTGGACCTTCCACGTTAGAACTTGTTCTGATGAACCTACACTTGTATTGAGACAAAATTAAAGGACGAGTGATCATGCTCGGGAACTTCGTTTACATCCCGACTGCATGTACCATCGCTGGATTGTCTCGTTCAGGGTTTTTTTTTTCACCCTCCTGGTGTGAAAATCAGTTTCTAGAAACAAACAAGATGTCTATCTGTCAAACATCTAAACCATTCAGTATTTCTTAAAACAAATTGCCAGACTGACTGGTATAGCGTTAAGCCAGCGTCTTTTGATATGTTGATGTTTTCTGTCTTTACGGGGCAGTGGGTGGCACAGTGGTGAAAGCGTTCGTTCGTCACGTTGAAGACCCGAGTTCGATTCCCCACAAGGGCACAGTGAGTGAAGCCCATTTTTGGTGTCTCACGTCATAATATTGCTGGAAATATTGCTGAAAGCGGCATACTACTAAAGTCACACGCATTCTTATTATTTTTTTTTATCTTCACGGTGACCAGTTGGACACAACTGAAATAAAGGGAGTACTCGAATTAGAGCAAAACTCCACACTACTTCTTATTGGCTTTTTTTTTATTTTGTAATGGTGTCCTTGTGGGTTATTTTTTTATTTGTGGTACTGAAAAATAAAAAAACTTCAGTACACGTATATATACATATATCAGAGGCAATCAACAAACCTAGGGTATTCTTCATTTCCCTACACCACCAAATCGGGATAGGACACCTCTCGATGGTTCTATCTTTAAGCCTCCATCCTATATAACAGACGTCTTACTAATTGTTTGGTCTGCATCCGAGAAAGCTGGTGGATCAATAATGAACAAATAAAAAGTTTTAGCTTGATAGCGATGTGATGATCTACACCAAAACGTTGCACAATAAACAAGTAGTTATTCAACAAGTCCAGTACTTTATCATCCAATACCTTGAATTTTGCTGAACAACAAACAAGCAAACAATGAGATGTGAGGAAGTGACACAAAGTATAGCAATGACAACCTTTGTGAAACATTCACGAATCTGTAAGTGGGGCTATTTCCGTCTTACTTCACAAATTCAAAATGGCGGCGGCTGTCAATAACTGTTTTCCAAGATGGCGTCATCTAGAAGAGCTGGCAAGAAGACAGGACGCGGTTTGATTGATGCCATCAAACACTCTCTCCCGGCTTCTCACGTTCCTCATTATTCCAACACTTCAGATCTCATTTATGTCGCGGCTTAACCACTTCACAGCTGTAAAAAGGCCGTAAATCGGATGCAAAAGGTCGCGGAGAGATTTCCTTAATTGCTCGGACAACCAAAGGTGGCTTTCTGTTATTGACGGCAACTTTCTATGGATGCGAAGGAAATGTCCAATTTTCTGTTGCATTGTTAGCCTCCCGTTGTCTGTATTCGTGGATAGTTTGAATTTGCCTGGGAAATATCCCTTGGTGTTGGATAATGAGAGATGGGGTACAATTATGCAATAATTGTACAATAACTGCACAATACGCCGTACTCATATTTCCCCAGGCGTGTTTCGTTACCAGTTGGAGAAATCCTTACGGCAGATTGTCATCGTATCTATCGTGACTGGTATGACTGAAACAGTCTGTGTGAAACAGAAACAGTATACACAGGAATTCGGATACTTAAGGTTTTAATGTAAAATATCGTAATGAAAAACCTTATGTTCTTTGACTATCAAAAACACACGACTATCGTTTGGGCACTGAATTCAGGTAACAGTGTGATTGTATTGGTCACATGAAACTAATTATTTATGCTCTGGCCTCAAGTGCAAGTTGTTTTAAAGGACTGTTATTTAGTTTTCCTCTTTCTGAAACAGTAATAGAAAATAATATGATTATTTTATTGCATTTATCCATTTCAGACTAAGGGTACTTATAATAATTATATTACATCAATCCATGTATTTGTGCTTGAGTTCATATCTTAAAAATTCCCAAAGCGCTTATGATAGTGGATTTTAACTTTGAATTCGTGTTGTTGTTGTTTTATTATTATTATTATAGAAAGATAGAAGACACGTTGCCGTTTTCCGGATAGACTTTAGATCTGTGACCATCTGGTTTAGAAATGACCTTTAGTAATCCATGCTTTTCGTAAGAGGTGATTAACGGGATCGCGTGGTCAGACTCGCTGACTTGGTTGCCACATGTCATCTCATCCCAAGTGCGTAGATCGATGCTCATGTTGTTGATCACTGGATAGTCTGGTCCAGACTCGATTATCTACAGATCATCACCATAAAGCTGGAATATTGCTGAGTGCGGCGTAAAATTGAACTCTCTCATTCATATCTAAAGAATTCCCAAAGAGCTTATGACAGTGGAATATTAACTACATTATATCGCTGAACGTGGTGCCTTTAATTATGATTTGAAACTCGGTGCTGTTTTCAAGATTGAGTTTCAAACAGAAGAGGTGTTAAACTGAAACATCTCGCTTCGTATGGTTTGAACATTCATTATTCAATTTCTAAAGTAATATGTGTTTGTTTGTTTGTTTACATAACATTCAGCGGAACTGTACTCAAGGGATCGCATCTGTATGTATCATCACGATCAGCGGTGGATAAACGTCTTTGTGCATATATCTCTTTCAGTAAAACAATAACAGTTAACACCAAGCAAATAGTATTTCCCTATTCACGTCTATCTTGTATTTTTGGCTCTGTAATAAGTCATTGTCACCACTATCGTCCTCGGCAGACAAAAACCAATTATTCTAATAGCGGCCGGGGATATGGTTCTGATGACTCAGCAATTTACCTACACGAGGAATACTTTAGCCATGAGACGATGCTGATAATGCAAGGAAATACACAGGAATACGTACCCCTTGCCTCCAACTAAGTAACCACAAACACTGAGGTCTTGCAGCGTGTGTCGTAAGAGGGACAACATCGTGTAGTCAGCCAGTGTGGTTGTTTCCGTTAGTCAGAAATCTCTCTTCTCCGGCAAGTAATATTGCCAGTGTCTCAATGTAAAGAATAAAATGCATAACATTTCAGTATGAGGTTTCTTAGTTTACTGGATGGTGAACTAGGAACAAATCGCTGTAATAGTTTAATTAAATTTAAAACCGCCAAACGTAAATTGTAAAGAGGTCGCTGGGAAAACTTGTCCTCAATTAACCGATTTTGTCCATTATGTCAGTCCACAGTCAGAGATTAATTTCCGTATTTATTTCAAAGTAAAAAAAAATACTGCCCGGAGAAATGTTCATTTAAAGAATTATTTTGTAAACAATCCTAAGAAATATAAAATGTCCGCCCTTTTTGAAACTCATACTGTGAAGCAATTACGAAATCTGAATAAATGACAAAAAATTAAGTAAAAACTCTAAAATTCTTTCCATCACAATGTCTGTCAAAAAGATATGATTAGGTTATCAATACATTATTGCTAGATTTATTTCAAGCCATAATCTCAAATATTATGTATTTTTTAAAAATACCCGCGTAAAGTTTTCCATTTATTTGTACGCCATGGTAATCAAAGCTGAGTGGTTGACTGCACTCAAAGTGACAGCACATGATTCGATATTCCCCACATTAATCCGGATTATCCCATTTGGGACAGGGTTTTATGGACTGCTGGGGATTATGTGTAAAAAAATGGCGATCATAGTAACAATCGAGTATTTTCAGACTGCCATCATAGTTGAATATTTCAGAGTGAGGAATGAGTGAGTAAAGTTTTTCGTCGCTTTTAGAAATTTTCGAGCAATATCACGGCGGGAGACACCAGAATTGGGGTTCGCAGATTGTACCTACATGGGGAATCGAACCGGTGTCACCGGGGTGAAGAGTGAACGTTTCAACCACTCGGCTACCCTACTAACCTTGAGGAGTGTGGAGGCTAAGAACAAACATCTAAGACTATTCCTGGGGCTGTGTCGAGTTATGTGAGTGCAATATACCAGCAATATCAGGGCGGGGGACTCCAACAATGGACTTCACACACTGTACCCATGTGAGGAATGAAAACCAGGTGACTAGCGAACGCTTTGACCACTAAGCTACCCGCCCAACCCTTTAGTTCAGTACCCGATCACAGGTTCCCTTGAAACTATATGAATAAAGCATTTCCGATTTAAAACAAATCTGTGGGTCATCGTGACTATGTCTGCTGGGAATGTCATGCTCTATGCCAATTTCATTGTGTATGTTTGTTGACGTAAACAGAACGACGGCTGTCGTAACGGCCTTTTTGCGTGAGGTGTTATCATAAGACCTCAACGTTGGTGTGTTTTGCAATCAGTACGTGCCTGGCTTTAGGATGGCATGACACTTACTTTGTTCATGAGCACGTTGAGGTCACGTTTAACGTGTTCAATTTCTTTATTCTCTGTTCTTTATTCACAGTATTACGATGACATCATCTCATTGTCAACCAACCATGGTTTAACAACTTCTCGGTCTTAATCCATAATCTTAATCTAGATAACTATTGCCTAACCAACCATAGTCTAACTATCATCTAACCAACTATATATAGTCTAACCAACCATCGTCTAACCAACTATAGTCTAACCAGTCATACTCTAACCAATCATCATATAACCAACTATATATAGTCTGATCAACCCTCGTCTAACCAACTATAGTCTAACCAGTCATAGTCTAACCAACCATCATCTAACCAACTATAATCAACCAGAGTATAACCAACCATAGCCAAACCAAACATCGTCTAACAACCTCTCGGTCGCAATCAGTAATCAATAACCAACTATGATGAAACTATGAAACCAGAAAATATACAAAACTAAATTTGACAGATACCGTTTACATTAATGTTTTCTATTTCTTGTTAAGTGATAATAATGATAAGCCAGTTCTGTTGTGCCTGTGAGATGCACGAAGGTTAATAGTCGTGAATTATCCCACCGGGTACCCATTTTCTGCTGGGTAAACAGAGACAAATTAGAACAAACTCACTAGCCTGAGGTGAGAACAAGTGCATAACATTTGTTGTTTACTATTCAACGCCCTAACATTTCAGTGTGTTGAAAATGAGCACACATCGCCAAGATAACCTAGTGGTTGATAATATAAGCACCGCAGGAGGATACGATGCCTCTCAGTCACCCAAATCACCAAGCCTGACCACCAGACCTACGAAACCAGGATAGTACACCAGGAACCAATTCTATCTTGGAACTTCTGCAGTACAATGTCATATCAAGGACACCGATGACGTATGGACAAGACAGGTGGGTGTTCTACTCAATCAACTCCTATCAGGTAGTTTAAACACGCCATGATCACTGTACATCACGACAAACGACGTTATTCCTATTGACAATGGTTATATATGCACACCTCAATTAGACCCGTGTTAATTATTAAACAGTTTCTCTTTCAGGAAGTACAGCAGAACGCTCCCAAACACACAAGCAAATTCTGACACCACACTTTCCCGGTTAGATCCGATCGTCGATACTCACGTAATATCGCCTTAATACGAGTTCCACTTTACGATACCTTGGACTTTGACAAAAAACGATGTTCATTTGACAATAATGAAAGAATCGTTCTAAAAGAAGACTATGGATTTAGTAACTGGAAACCACTCGTTTCTGGTTTAAGCAAGGCTTTTATTTAGTGCTGTGCTATTTACAGCCTCTTGTCAAATTGTGGTAGGACAATTTTCCACCGACCGAACACTTGCTTGCTGTTTGTCCAATCGACGATTTGTCTTATCGAGTGACAATGTTAACGTGGTTTATGAAATAATTGTGTTTCCAAATAAATCAATTTTAGGTAGGTTAAAATTAACGTCCTTGGTGAATAATTGTCATGTGGATGTTTGTTGTACATTGATGATCGTGATGCCGTTGAGTTTAATACGTGCAGTGTTAAAGAACCACCATATTGGCATCATATAGCCAGCACCAACAGGGAATTCGTACTGCAAATGGGAATGTAGCTGTCGTTGATGTGACATTTTCTGCGTACGGAAGCACATATGGCTAACTACACTCTGGTTAGTTAGACAATGTTTGGTTAGAGTGAGTGAGCTTGGCTTTATGCCTTTTTAGCAACATTCCAACAATATAAAGACAGGGACACCAGAAATAGGCTTCATATATTGGACCCATGTGTGGAATCGAACCCTGGTCACTAGGTTACATCACCGCCTGCTTTGTTAGACTATTGTTGGTTAGACTATGATTGGCAACACAAAGGTTGGACAGACAACATTTGATAAAATAATAGTTAGGCAATGATTGGTAAGATACTGGCTGGTTGGACCATGGTTTGTAAGACAACGGTTTGTAAGGCACTGACTGGTTAGACAATGGTGTGTAAGACTACAGTTCGTAATACAATGATTGGTAAGGCAAATGTTGGCTAAATATGGCTGGCTAGGCTATGACTGATAAGACTATTGTTGGTAAGACAATGGTTGGTTGGACTATTGTTGGGTAAACTATTGTTGGTATGACAATGGTTTGTTAGAATATTGTTGGGTAAACTATTGTTGGTAAGACAATGGTTGGTTAGACTATTGTTGGTAAGACAACGGTTGGTTAGACTATTGTTGGGTAAACTATTGTTGGTCAGACAATGGTTTGTTAGATTGTGGCTGGGAAGAGAAGAAGAAGAAAAATAGTATACTATTGTGCCAGATGCTAAGACCTGGTACTGTAACATCATACTAATTCTTGCCAACATACAAACATACATTTATGCATGTGCATGAAACTCACCCCCACACTGACCGTTCTATCTTCACACCACCTACTTTCACAATCACCCACCCATTCATCTACTAAGAGATATATGGCCTGCTGTACATACGGCTGACAAGAGTGGCAAGAGGTTTAACAATCGCTGTGTGTTGCAGCATAAACACAGTCTGGTGAACGGCTATGATTAGTAAGACAAGTGATTGGTTAGACTATGATTGGCAAGGCAATGGTTGCTTAGACTATGATTGGCAAGATAATGGTTGGCTAGAATATGGTTGTAAGCCAATGATTGGTTAGACTATGGTTGGTAAAACAATGTTGGACAAGGCAGTGGCTGATAAGAATATAGTTGGTGAGACAATGATTGGTTAGACTATGATTGATAAGACAATGGCTGTTAAGACCATGGCTGGTTAGAATGTGGTTGGTAAGACAAGACTGGTTAGACTATGTTTGGCAAGACAATGGTTGGTAGGACAATGATTGGATACACTGTGATCGCTGACATTTTTAACATTGTCTCGCTGCATCCGAACTCCAAATCATTTATTGAAACTGAGCTAAGAACACAAACAGCCGCGTAAGCGAGCTAGTAAACAGACAGAACAATGCATTGTAGATGCAGGCTGACAGCGGCGTCCGTAACCCACGTTTCTCAAATGTCTGGATATTCTAAAAATATAATTTCTCTGCCGAAGGAGATTTCACATGTAACAGGTGTGTGTGAAATCAGACCTGATTAATGCAGGTGAAATAAGTGAACGACAGACAAGAATTACATGATTTGTAATATGAATAGAGAATTATGACAGTTGTGAATAGAGAGTTTTCTACATTGAAAAGATCACTTCGTTCCATAAATTCACTCGGAAATGATTTAAAGTTGTTCCTGTTACAAATAGAGAATTTTCTACAATTACATGAAGTCAATCTTCTGGTGAAACCTCAGTCCGCCTGTGAGCATCGTGAGCTGTGAATTGTTTTCCTCAAAGAACTTACAAAAGGCACCAAAGAAAGGGATGGGAGTGGGTACCATCGCTTTTTACTCATTTCTTTCGAAGCGACTAACGGGATTGGGTGGTAAGGCCTGGTTGACACAAACCATCGCATCCCATTCCGTAGGTGCTCCTGGTGTTGATCACTGGATTGTGTACAGACTGCAGGATATTGATTGGAATATTGCTGAGTTCCGCTTAACGCAACAAACTGAACCCTACATGTTTACAGGTGAATTAACGTTATTCACCGATTGACAGGGAATAGGAGCCGTTGTTGGCATTCTCTCTGCAAACAGAACTGCAGGAATAAAAATGTAAGGATGTGGAGAAGAGTGATATAGCGATGTTGAAACCAGAAAAGGATACAAAGATAGCACAGTTTCATCTATTATTAAAGCAGGATTTATGTAAGTCTGGTATAAGGTCGGGCGACCTTGTGGTGTGCGTGGAAAGCAAATCTCCATTAACTGGCTGATTTAGTTAATGGTTGTATTAATTAGCACGGCGTCCATTATTTATCTATCTTTCTCGAGGATACCATGTTTCTTTGGTGTCGTGATGTTTGAGCGACCAGTACAACGATATTCTTGTGTAGGGGCCTATTTTAAGTATCACTTATCAGCCCAGTCCCAGCTTTTTGAAAGGGTATTTGAATGAACATGTGCAGAAAAACAGCCGTGTATTTAATAAACCTGCGTAAACCGGACAGTAGCATGTATTCAGCTTGTCCTGAATAATTAATGTTCGGATTAATGGATGTATGGATACTGTCACTTGTTATAAATATATCTTCAAAAAAGAAACTTTTCTTTGGAGAAAAAAAGAATTTTAATAATATTTTGGACACGAAACAATCCATGCTGAATACCAACATGTTGGAGAATGGTCGCCGACGACAAAACGGTTGAAAAAACGAAACGTTGAATAAAAACATAACGTTAAACTCACGTCTCTAGTGAATTGCTAAAACGTACAAGTCATGCATGTACATCATGCATTTGTATCAACTGAGCGAGTGAGTTTAGTTTTACGCCGCAGGCAGCAATATTCCAGTTATATGGCGGCGGTCTAAAAATAATCGAGTCTGGACCAGACAATCCAGTGATCAACAGCACGAGCACAGATCTGCGTAATTGTGAACCGATGACATGTGTCAACCAAGTCAGCCAACCTGACACCCCATCCCGTTAGTCGCCTCTTACGACAAGCATAGTCGCCTTTTATGGCAAGCATGGGTTGCTGAAGGCCTATTCTACCGCGGACCTTCACGGGTCTTGTATCAGCTGATGCCTATGACTGTAGGTTTTGAAAAAAGCGCGTCAGTGGTACTCGTGCTTTGTTTTAAGCCACTATTGACGACACAAGAATGTGAATTACTGACAGAAGCTCAACGACAAAACGCCATCGGCCGTTTCCAAGGACGAGGATGGCAGCACGTGGAGGCAAGGCGCTTCAGCGTGTGGAGACAGACCAGTTTAAACCAATACAACCAACCCGATACATCAATAGCGGGAGTGGTAATGACACACCCAGATCAGGTCGCAGTTTGATGACCTTCATCAACAGCAACGGTTGATCTTTGGAGCATGACAAAGCTCGACCTCAAATTACACGTGTTTGACACGAAAAGGAGAATGTACAGGTGATTCGCAAGAGAATGTTCAGGTGTTACCTTGGTCTTCTCGAACACACGACTGTCCCCCACTGAACATCAATGGGATACTCCTGATCGACGCTTGAGCCAGCGTAATCCGCCACCTCCAGACTACAGGAACTGCTCACAGCACTTCAGCAAGAGAATCAAACATTCCTCAAGACAGCATGTGGCATCTCTTTCTTCCATGGACCGCCGCTGCCAAGCTGTTAGCTATGCTCATGGTGGTCACACCAGATACAGACATATTACTCTGACCACGTGACTTTTATAGCCCTCTGTGGTTTCACTCAGCTCTTTCTGGATAATCATGTTTTTGGAAATTTGTAAAGTGATGGTTTTACTGGAATACTGACTACTGGTGTCACGTCTGAATCAGTCTGTCATGTATGGACCCAGTAAGTAAATCCCAAAACAGTATATATAAAACACGTTTTTCAAAATCAGCTATCATTTGTTTGCGGTGTCCTGGTTAACCAGTGTCCAGATCACCATACAAAGCAGATGTCACTGTTTACTAAATTTACAATGTTATTACAGATTGTGTAGAAAACATCGAGCAATGCCCGACGTATGACGTCATAACAGGTGACTGTTTTGACGTCACAATGCTAATGCCTCTACTACCGCAATGCTAACAATGGTATAAGCCTTTACTTGACGCGTATAAACCTGAGATTCATATCAGTGCAATTTCTACCAATTTATGTTGAAGAGTATCCTCAGAATACTAAACTCACTTCCGTTAAATCTCTATAAAAAAATCATCAAAGCTTTCAAGTATTCGTCCCAACTGTTAGGTTGCTGAACTAATGGTGTCCATATTAGCGAGGTTGGGTTCTGATTTGCAGTGTGCAAGCCTAGTTAAAAAAGTTTAATAGTTCATAGTTTAAAATAAACTGTTGGTAATAAACAGACAGACAGCGACACCAGGAAGGTACCAGTTTGTGCAAACAGGGTATGAAAGAGCTATCGAAAAACTCATCAACAAGACAGAAGTCAGTATCATTATAATAAAGGGATGCTAGCTTCAGATGAGGGTCACGTAAAGATGCGGGGTAGAATACTGGCCTTCAGCAACCTATGCCTGTCGAAAGAGGGGATCGGGGTGTCAGGCTCGCAAAAGTGGTTGACACATGCCATCGTATCCAAATTGCGAAGATGGATGCTCATGTTGTTGATCCCTTGATCATCTAGCCCAGACTCGATTACTTACATACTTCCGCCATATAGCTAGGCTATTGCTAAGTGCGGCGTTAAACTAAACTCACTCACTCACTCACATACTCAAGATACGGGTACCATTGATAAAGCTGGTACCGCTGAGTACATAGAGGTACCATCGTGATGCGAGTATTGATTGTGGTTATCAAACAAGGTACAAATATCGGGAATCGATCCTCTGTATTGACAAACATCGCTACCAACTGGTCGACAGCACAGTCTTACCAACGTTAACAGTGGGAGTCAGGTATTTACGAATAAGATTTGTCTCAAGTTGGACTCGAGTTCAGTCTGACGTTTGACGATGAGAGGAAACGTGTTGCGTGTGACAGGATTCATGTGAACATCATCATCTTTCTGTCACAGATTAATCACAGAAATGGAAAACACACTCGGTTCTTCTTGTAGACCTTCTGTCAGCACTCTCGGTAATGACAAAGAAAAGGACAAATGTGAGAAGGTTCTTTGCCTTAATGAAGTAAATATGGTTATGTTGAAAAAATAGTTTTGATCCAAAATCATGAAACATTGGAACAAATGTCATGTGAAATTTACAGAGAAAGCGATGTGTGAAAATGTTGGACGTACTCTTCAATAACATTCATGTAGATTTGGTTAAAAGATGTGCTGGTAAGATGTCATTCCCCAGGATACCTGTTGTGTTCTTCTTGTACATCACTTAGTTTTCTTTGTGCTTCGGAATCAAAAGTTTTCGTGTTGGCACAGTTAGAACAAAAGGAAATTTGGTATGGAAGCTTAACTCAAGCTTTCGGGTTATCGATGAGATGATACCGTTCAATAACTATGAAACAGTCAGCTTCCTTCTTCTGGTTCATCATCAATATTACGGAACATGTGTGCTGTGGTGTTTGCGTGGCTACGCGTACGTGCGCACATCTTTGATTCAGGAAACTATGGGTGCACCCTCTGCTATTAATTCACGCATTGCATGACGCGCCAGGATCTGACAACTCGGGAACTGTGGGGTAGCCCAGTGGTTAAAGCGTTCGCTCGTCACGCAGAAGACACGGGTTCGATTCCCCACATGGGCATAATGTGTGAACTCAATTTCTGGTGTTCCCCGCCATGATATTGCTGGAATATTGCTAAAAGCGGCGTAAAACCAAACTCCTTCACTCAATGACTGACACACACTCACTCGCTTATTCACAGAAGACCGATATCATTCAAGTAAGAATCACAACAGAAGTAAATAAATTAAGTGGCTCCTAAATCAGAATCCGAACTCAGATCTTCGTCTGGAATAGCCAGCCCACAAGCACCGTGCTACTCAGTGGTACTTTATTTGAACAATAAGCACTTAATAAACATATGAATGTTTATGCATAAGTCTTCCCCAACTAATATACTCCCAGATGAAAGCAGCTACAGCCCTTGACTACATAAGTTCAAGATGAAAGGTCCTCGCTTCATGACTAACATAGTGCATTGTTTCTGAAGTAGATTTAATGATCGATTCCAACCTGGAGCCCCTATTCAAGCATGCACACTTAAGACACGGAGCTGCCCTGTCAAAGATTTGCTCGCATGACAAAAGCCTTTATGTCGTCAAACCGGAAGTTAGTAAAATGTCCCTGTGAGAACCGGAAGTAGAGGATTTTAGCCTCATTTCCCTGAAGAGTTCAGATGAAGTGAAGATCAAGTGAAGCATACTTACGACAGATCTTAACTTTGGATCATTTCCGGGCTTGACACGATATCGTTATGTTATATCTGCTTGATAGGAGTTCGAATCAGTGCGTGCGATCATCTTAAAACAATGCTCAGTTATATTTCGCCATTGTTCGTGGAAGAAAACCCAAAGGGGACAGATCAAAGATGTTTGGCTTGGTTGGTTTGTGGATTTATGCCTCATTCAGCAATATTTCAGCTACATGGTCTAACAGTAATCGAGTCTGGACAAGACAATCTAGAGATCAACAGCATGAGCATCGATCCACGCAAATGGACACGATGACATGTGTCAACCACGTCAGCGAGCCTGAAACCCAATCCGGTTAGTCGCCTCTAACGACAAGACTTTCTCAAGTTTAACTCGGATCTTCACGGGTCTCCACATTGGTGGACATCGGATTATTAAGTAAATACTGGAGACGTAATGGTAATAATACATGTAGTTATTGGACCAGACAAAATCATGATGCCGTGCGTATGGGATTCGAACAAAAGATCTTCTTATCAGCAGCAAAACAGATGAAATAACCATTCTACAGGCTCTTAGGGAATAATTATGGTCACGTGACAACATGGGAGATCTCGCGAGACCAGATATTAAGAACATGCATATAGACGTGACAACTATATTGGACGTTACTCGGTCTTGCGGCGTAAAACTAAACTCACTCACTCACTCTTGGTTTGTTTATCTGTGAAGACATGCTAACATAGGTCATTTTTCTGTCAAGACATTATAACAAAGGTCCTTTTTACACAATTTGATCATTTCTGATTGCGGTGTAGGCATATTTATATAACTACATGCAACGATCAGTGGATGTGATCCTTCTCTATCGCGTTTGGGCGGTGGGGTAGCCCAGTGGTTAAAGCGTTCGTTCATGACGCCGAAGGCCCGGGTTCAATTCCCCTCATAGGTACAATGTGTGAAGCACATTTCTGGTGTCCCCCGCTATGATAATGCTGGAATATTGTTAAAGGCGGCGAAAAGCTAAACTCACTCACTCTGTGACCCACTGACACACTGACCCTGTTATCTCGAACTACACTGATGGTCAAGTCATGTGCATGAGCTATGATACTGACTCGCCTAGATGACTCTGCAAGCTATCGACTCTATTTGCTCTCATCTGTCTTTACTCATTAGGATACGACTCACAAAGAGCTCCCATCGCTGTACAGCTAGGATGTTATCGTCCTTCGTTTTTTCATCTTCCCAAAACCAAAAGCTGATTCCTCTCTCATCGTCACCGTCGTCGTCGTCGTCATCGTCATCATCGTCGCTCCCGCCGTCGTCATAATCGTCATCAATCAGTCTAGTGAGCAGTTGGGATACGATGTAATGTTTCGAACATTTCAGCGAGCCTGGCCATCCTGTCCCATTAAAAATCTCTTACGACAAGCATTGGTTGCTGAAGATCATTTCAGACCCAGAACTTCGTTGAAATATATTTCCCCTGTGAATTCACCCACATTAACTAAAGTGCGTCAGTGTCACATCATGTTTATGATAACGTGCCCAACAGGACCGTGATAGTGGACATGTACAGTGTAAGGTGATCCGTGTTCACTGTAGAAATAGATGCCCAGCTCTGACAACCAACCCATTTAAACAGGTTTCCAGATTAGAGAAGGTTCACTGTATAAACAGATATCGAGCTATCACAACCAAGGCATTAAAATCGAGATTTCCAGATAAAAGAAAGGTTCATTATATAACTGAGATCGAGCCAGACACCCAATGCAGTTAAAAACAGGTTTCCAGATTACCGAAGGTCCATTATATAACAGATATCTAGCTATCACAACCAAGGCAGTTAAACAGGGGTTTCCATATTAGAGAAGGTTCACTGTATAAACAGATATCGTGCTATCACAACCCAGGCAGTTATATCGAGGTCTCCAGATAACCGAAGGTTCATTATATAACATCTATATAGCTATCAAAACTGAGGCAGTTACACCGAGGTTTACAGATGGTCGAAGGTTCATTAAAGAGAGACAATTGTTTATTGCGTCAGCAGCTATACAAAAAATCCATAAAGTCTTCACCGATAACCCATTCATAGTTTAACATACGGCCAACACTGACCTATAGGACACCATAGAGACTTTAACACATACCCATTGTATTAGTAATAACATATGGTTACAGATACAGCCATAAACAATTTACTGGCGTATAAATACCCTACACGTCATAAGATAGATCCACACATACGTATAACCATAGCAACAGCAGTACATACTACCATATATACCCACACATACAACCGCACAAACGCATGCACCACCAGATATAATATTATAACAGATACCGAATGTTCATTATATAACTGATATCTGGCTATCAAGGCAGTAAAGCCGAAATTTCCAGATAACCGAAGGTTCATTATTGAACAGAAATCGAGCTGTCAGAACCAAAGTAGTTATACCGAGGTTTCCAGATTAAAGAAGGGTGACTGTGAAAACAGATGTTCGACCTATCACAACCAAGGCAGTACAACACAGATTTCCAGATTATCCAAGGTTCAATATATAACAGACATCGAGCTATCAAAACCATTGCGGTTATACAGAGGTGTCCAGATCAACGAAGGCCCATTGTGGAAACAGATATCACAATAAAAGACAGTAAAACAGAGGATTCCAGATTACAGAGGTATCATTAAAAAGCAAACTACCCAGATAGAGCAGAAGTCCAGCTACAGCGGCCAAGGCAATTATAAAAGAAAACATGTGGCCACTTAACGCCGTCTACAAAGTATTTTCGCATTACACAATCAACAGCATATTTGCACATTGATTTTTACAGAAGTCTGTCCGACATGGATGCTTTATACTGAGCTGATACCAACATTCAGTCGCCGGTTCCACCAAGGCATATTAGCTCAACGCGTGGACTCTTATCATTTCGACAGTCCTCAGAATACGTCGTTGATGTTCAGGATATTTGCGCTAGTATAATGTCGCTCCCCGCTGCTCCTGATTGTGAGGAGATCCAGCCCCTAACTCTTGAGACATGTGTTAAACAAATTCGAACCGGTTCTATCTAACGATGCGGTGAGGTCTGCCTTTAAAAGGTGTATGGGGTGGTGTTTGTTTTAATGAAGATATGTTTTCGTGGCTATTCCAGTCAAAGAGGGAGAAGTCGGTTACTATTAGCAAGACAAGGATGAGGGTTTGTGAGATTAGAGCAAGACGAGGTAGAAAGTTGGTAAGTTTAGAGCAAGACGAGGTAGAAAGTTGGTAAGTTTAGAGCAGGACGAGGTAGAAAGTTGGTAAGTTTAGAGCAAAACGAGGTAGAAGGTTGGTAAGTTTAGAGCAAAACGACGTAGAAGGTTGGTAAGTTTAGAACAAGACGAGGTAGAAGGTTGGTAAGTTTAGAGCAAGACGAGGGAGAGGGTTGGTAAGTTTAGAGCAAGACGAGGTAGAAGGTTGGTAAGTTTAGAGCAAGACGAGGGAGAGGGTTGGTAAGTTTAGAGCAAGACGAGGTAGAGGGTTGGTAAGTTTAGAGCAAGACGAGAGAGAGGGTTGGCACGTTTAGAGCAAGACGAGGGAGAGGGTTGGTAAGTTTAGAGCAAGACGAGGGAGAGGGTTGGTAAGATTTCAGCAAGACGAGGGAGAGGGTTGGTAAGATTTCAGCAAGACGAGGGAGAGTGTTGGTAAGTTTAGAGCAAGACGAGGGAGAGGGTTGGTAAGTTTAGAGCAAGACGAGGGAGAGGGTTGGTAAGATTTCAGCAAGACGAGGGAGAGGGTTGTAAGATTTCAGCAAGACGAGGGAGAGGGTTGGTAAGATTTCAGCAAGAAGGTAAAAAGGTAGCAAGACGATTGAGGTGGTTGGTAAGTTTTGAACAAGAATTGAAAAGGTGGTCGTAGGTTTTCAGCAAGGCGAGAGAGAGGGTTGGTAATTTTGGAGCAAGGTGTTGTGAGACCAAGCTGTAATGATGACTATTGGCGTAACAGCAGGTTGGAAATCAAGCCGGGATTCACCATATACCTATGGCCATAACATCCACGGTAACCTACGACGTACAACGACAACAGCTGATTCAGAGTTGACCCTTGAATGAGATGGTTTCAAATTACTGTTTGCTTTAAGTTTTCTTTTTTGCTTGTTGTTTAACGCCGCACTCAGCAATATTCCAGCTTTATGGCGACGGTCTGTGCATAATCATGTCTAGACCAGACAATCCAATGATCAACAACATGAGCATCGATCTACGCAACTGGGATATGATGACATGTGTCAACCAAGTCAGCGAGCCTGACCACATGATCCCATTAGTCGCCTCTTACGACAAGCATGAGCTGCTGAAGATCAATTCTATAACGGATCGTCATTTTATTTCACGAAGCATGGTGTAAGGAATACCACGGTTATATCGATATGCTTCAATGGTTTACGCCGTACCAGTGAGTACTCGAACCGCACGGACCACACAAACCAATGGTTGCAATGATGAGCGCCGTTCGACGGACATCAGTGTACGATGATATGCAATAAAGCTGCTATGACCACCTGAACCAATTTCGGAGCTTCTTGACTATGGAAAGAGGACAGTGTTTTATCCGGAATGCCAGTGATTAGACAATATTCCAGGTCGGGGTACCCGTACACGAAAGCCAAGACCAAAATCGGGTTTGTATTCAGTTTCTAAAGACAGAACTCAGCCATTCCTCATCGAGAAGCCTGAGAGCATTTCGGTCGTTTTCAACAGGTTCCCCGTACAATTGTTGCATAGTAACACGTAAGACGTACCCACCGACAAAAATATATTGATACAATAAATTGTTAATGATTGGGTTTTTAAAAAGTTCATAACTTACAAACTGTCACCTAACGAAGGTGCAAGCATACGCTACGAAACGACGAGTTATTTACAATAAAGAAGTTGACATCCATAAATTTCGCTTTTCTTACATAACCATCAACACTGAAGGACCCACCTACACCTAAAACCAATATTTCTGTCATTTAATAAGTGGGTAAAATGATGTAATAATACAGTAAGGCATATTATACGTAATTGTCAATACGTCTCCCAACATCAGAGGACGTCCCCCTGCCATCTGTGAGTTTAGGTTCAAGGGGGTTTCTCCGCAATCTGTTTTCGATCGAAGAATTACGCGGGACGAACGGATATTAGCACAGAGCCAATCTCCAGGATTTGAAACTCCTACGTCAGGAAAACGAAATGTTAAGAATTATCTGTCCTTGAAATTAAGGACTTCATACAATTGCGATGTTGCTAATAAAACGTGACCAACCACCCAATTATTTCCCGTGAGGAAGTGATTGCTTTAGGCCTCAGTAATTTCGGTGTTGTGCGATCGCAACGACTCTTCCTGTCGCTACAGCAATCTCCATTACCCCGGCAATCTGCTACGGCCGTCGGTACATCAACACAACAGTAAAAGTCTGGAACGCCTGCCACACAGCATTATGACCCCTCTGGGCCACCGTAGGCCAGTACAGGTCGCACCTCAGCCTTCCATGGTCTTAAATCTCTATCTAATTTAAGAAAAATATGATTTCCTCTTCTCAGAGGCTTACGATCTCCAGAGAAGGCCATCGCGGTACGTTTGACAAGATTATTAATAATCAAGTTACCGTCGAGGCCCCTATCATGCATAAAACGATCGACGCCATCTTGTTATGATTGGCGTCACGTGACATATGAAAGCTGTCATTATGAGGGGTAATTTGTCATGAGTGTGGAGATTGATGATTTATTGAAACCGAGCCCTTCCATAGAAATTAACGATGACCAATGCCCTGCTCTGTATAAAATCTCGTTGTGTAGACATCAAGCGCAATCGAGACGTATTCGTGACGTGCATGACAGCGCGGTTTGAAAGCAGATATTTTATTTCCTGACGAAAGAAAGAGAAATAGGGAGTAATTAGTTTTCAATTGAGCACGTGTTTAGGACCGAATAAAGTGGTATATTGACTGTCGACGGAACAGCTCGAGTACCAACACGACTCCAAAATACTCTGTTTCATACGCCTGTTTCCCGACGTTTTTGTTAATCACGGAACTGACGAGGTCTTGAATGAAATCTTTTGAGCAGTACATGATAAAACTTGTAATGTGTTCTTTCTGTGTTTTTATGACAAAAACGTTATTTTCGGGGTTATTTTTGCCATTTAGATTCATCATACTTTATCAGAAACATCAATTTAAGCCAAATTTAGAAAATATTGGCAGTTCCGTGTCGCGGGTTCATGGGGAAATGTTGAAAAACGTATGTGCTTAAAATGTTTAGTGCTATTTTCGGGGTGTTGCCGTTCATTGATATGTACCATGAACCAAGTGATGGTCTGTGGTGTTAAACTGATAATCTCAAGCCTTTGATTCAATTCATGTATTCGCCCACACCAATGACCTATGGTCAGCTACCACCATGGTTTCAGGAAACGTACAAGACCCGCACCAATGCAGGAATTACACCTACGCTCAACTGACGGGATAATCCTAAGGTAGTTTTCAAAGCGGCGATGACCTAAACCCACTGTACGTGTGGGGCGATCAGGATGGGCCATTCTGCAACCAAATCAAGGATCGTATTACTGGACTTCGCCATGACGCTTACATAGAGTCACGTCTGTTACCAAAAGGTATCCGATATGGTGTGTCGGAGTCCCATTTTACTATTATTAGTGTATCCTCTAGTGTGAAAGTTACATTTTATGTACTCCATCGAACTGCCGAAATTTTGACATTACATTTGCAACATACCAACTGAACTTTTGTTTCTCGAATCAATTATGTTAGACGCCATTCTACGGAAATTTGTGATATTTTCCGAATGAAATGGATGAGATGGATTACATTTAGCCTGTTTCTAACACGAATTTCAGACTTCACTCATTGAATAAATGTAACAATATAAGCTGTTAACTGGTCCCCTAGGGTAGGCTTAGGGAACGTAACAGACATAGAGGATACATCAAGCCATGGTCTCCGAGGGACCAGTGAACAACGTATTTATCTTACAGAACACCTCAATGTTCGCTTTGAACTCTTTGAAGCCTGGATATCGATCGGATCGGACACTTCAGCCAACCTGCATGATTCAAACGATTCGAATCTTGCATCTTGCATCATGATTACTTTCCTGCATCTATTGTCTTAATAAAGTCTCCGCAGTGTATTATATTCACGGGGACTAGTTTAAACGTTTTGTCAAAATTTATTTATTGGAATACGAGGCAATTCTTTTCGTAGCCATCGCAAGATTTTGCAGACGACACAAGAAAACAGATTTGGAGTTCTCCCGTCCATCAATTTGCATTCGCAAAACATCGGTAATTTCCGTGCATCATGCGTGATTCAGTGTTATTCGAGATAAAGAAGTACTACCACGAAGTACCAAATGAGTTGCCTATTGCCGCAAGGTACATTTAAATGTACATCGTTTGTAAGTGGGGTGCACTGAAAATAATAGAAGACCGCTTAGCCAATAAGAAAAACGACATTAAAGTATGAGGTTTGGATAATAACCATTATCACTATTTCGATTCGATATTTGAATATCTATTTGAATTATTTCCACATAGCGAGAACGTAATTTTGACTTCAATCGAGCAGTTTCGAGCGCTGAAATAAGGCTAAAGGTGATTGGTCGACGTCAAGCTAATTGTCCAATGAGAATTGTTGTTAGTGGAAATCGTTAAGGTAACGCTAAAAAAGGTCGACTTTTAGAGTTAAATGAAATCTGATATTTTACCAGTATGCAGACTGGAATCCTAAAACAATGAGATATGCCGCAATATTAATAATTCATTGACCGGAGTGTCATGGGTTTATATTTATGTACCTCGCAGCCTTTATGACACATAAAAGGCATGTCAACACATGCTCCCAGAAGACCGTGGAGAACTTATAAGGACCGCCTGTGCCCCTGTGTCACGGGGATGGTGAGCCTGGGAGTTCATCGTGGGAGGAGTAACTCTACAGCTGGACCGTGCGCGATGATGAGGCCAATTATCAATTCTTCAGAATCAGAACAGTGTTTAAGGAAATGACTGGCATCAATATAATGAGACAAGACATGGCTGGAATCAATAAGTGATCCTGTCCGCGACAGGAATGGAAGTATAACAATGAACTAAAGTACTTCTATTGTCTTCCCTGTATTTTTAACAAGGTGACTTGGTGTAGGTTTGCTCAGAGTGCTAACGCTTAGTCTTTGGATATATATAGAATTTCGAAACAAACAATTCCTTTTAAAATTTAAAATGAGTTCAGTGAAAGGATATTCAGAACCCGGAGAACCGAGACTTCAGTTAGAGCTTTAGCATTGCAAGGAGGACAGGTCGTATGGTAAAATAATGAGGCTGAGGGACCGTTGGACAGACTAAATCTCTAAATGCAGTGGAAGCTGTCTAAACCGGCACTCATTGGGACTGAAGGAATAATATGGTTCACACAATGGTCCGGATTGTAGAGCTCATGATAAATGTAGAAATCACAGATGGTACTGAGATTTTATGCCGGTGTGGACAACGTGCTGGTTTGGACAGATGCCGGTTTTGACAGCTTCCACTGTATAGACAATCAATGAGTATCCGTGATGGTCTGCGTTAGGACGTCTTCATCACTCCATTCTTGTCGTTGGGCGACTAACGGGATCGAGTGGTCATGATCACTGACTTGGTTGGTACATTTTATCAAAATCTTGCAGATCAATGCTCATGTTGTTGGTCACTGGATTGTCTGATTCGGTTATTTCCAGACCGCCGCCATATATCTAGAATCCTGCGGCGTAAAACAAAATATGAACAAACAATCAACTGTTGCAGTGACTGACACCGATGAGGGTTAGTTTGCGGTACCGTTGTTCCAGATGTTGCCAAGGTTAAATATGCACAATCGGCAAGTATATCTGCTTCAGCAAGTGTTACATTGCATTGTTTCAATAACCATGCTAACTGGAATGATATTCTGTTGCCGAATGTGTGAGTGAGTGAGTGAGTTTAGTTTTACGCCGCTTTTAGCAATATTCCAGCAATATCGCGGCACCAGAACTTCACACATTGTACCCATGTGAGGAATCGAACCCTGGTCTTCGGCGTCATGAACGAACGCTTTAACCGCTGGGCTACCCCCTGCACAGTCTTGGGCCTCTTTTCACAAAACTCAAAGGTGATCGTAAGTCACTAAGATAACCTTAGTGCAATGTTAAAAAATGGGATTTAAGGTTAACCTTAGTAAAGGTTGCATCGTGAAAGGAGCCCCGGTGTCCCCCGACGTGATATTTCTAAAAGCAGCGGAGTACTAAATTCACTCACTCACTCCGTCTGCCATACGTAAATGGAGAAACGGACAAATTATCAGAAATTGAAATTCCGGTAAATGTCCTTCTCTCACATTATAGAATTGCATCACCTAGATATTTTCAATAGAATTTATGTTTGCGTGAATACATACACACACACGCACGCACGCACGCACGCACGCACGCAGGCACACACCCAAGGAGAGGGAGAGCAAGGAGAGAGAGAGAGAGTACATAACAACCATACCCACATTTAATTATTTCATTTATTGAATTAAATTAAATTTATTCAAATAATGCCTAGTTATGCTAAACACCAATTTTGTGAAAAGATTCGGATTGTGTCAGACCCATACGGCACCGTTCTCCAGTCTCACTTTACATAAGAATACAATAACAGTAATAGCAACATACGTGTTAGAAGAGGTGAGATACCGTGGTCCGTGCGCATACCGTATGCTACGGGATGTTTCAGTAGGGGCCCGTATCTATGTAACACAGTTAATTCCCTTTATCTTGCTTCTAATCATACTTCGAGATATTTTTTGAAATATTAATCTAGTGTGAATTAACTACATAAAATCATTTTATAAGAAATCTTGTTTGCACATAAATGTTTTTTCACTGCTGCGACAATACCTTTAAAAAAGAAATTCCTGGGTTTTTTTTAAGTTAGTCAATGTGTCAAATCTGCATACTGCCTTGAACATTGGTTTTGCTGCTCAATTTCATACCAATACTGATATTTCTTTGTAAAACAACACACACTGAATAACAAAGGTAAACAATTTACTTTTAAGAGAACTTTTATTGACATATTACTTTTTGCAGACGGTGCCACAAGGGTCGCCAGTTGTCAAACAAATGCCGTGGTGATTTACTATTTTTATAACATGATTAGATTTGGGACACATGTTTCTAAAAAATGGTCCCAAATTTAGCAATTTCTTGACATTCTGATATTTAGTATGCAACCTCCTTTATTATACAATGCAGTATTGTACTGTAAATTCCTTCTGCGGTTGCCTTTAGAGTAAATCTAACAAATAAAAAAACAAACAAAAACCATTTTGCGAAGCCAATTTCTGGTATCCCAGAGATGATGTAGCAAAGACGGCATAAAGAAACATTATTCAGTCACTCACCCACTCTGCAGCTTCACTCACCCACTCTGCAGCCA
This sequence comes from Haliotis asinina, assembly GCF_037392515.1. Taxonomy (NCBI): domain Eukaryota; kingdom Metazoa; phylum Mollusca; class Gastropoda; order Lepetellida; family Haliotidae; genus Haliotis; species Haliotis asinina. Next base: position 30,135,322 of record NC_090292.1, read on the forward strand.
TGTAATCATCAGGGGTGACTGTAGAGGTAGAAACAACTATTGCGATAGCGATAGTCTATTGCAGAGACCATATACCAGTATATTGTCTCTGTCTATTGCGACCAAGTATTGCAGTACTCTGGCGATATTCTTTCCACCTTGAAATGGCTCATTTGAAATCCTTTTTCAAATGAATGTATGGTTCATATGAAATTAAAACAAGTTGATGTAGTTCCAGTCTCTTTCAAAAACTGGTAAGAAATTTGAAACCCAGATCAAATGATAGCAATATAAACTCAATGAAGCTGCAAGTCTCAGGGGCAGATAACTCCAGTGTTTCCTGTACATCGCGCTGGGTATTAACGGAAGTTAAATCACACGATTCGGAAACTATCAACAGTCACACATACGATCGATGAATCGATAAACCTGAACAGAGAGATTTTTTCAGGGTTACATCTTCCTTTTTATTCAGGAGTACAACGTATCAGAGCTTGTTCTAGCTGAGTTCTAGCTGATGATGGGGCTAGAACAAGCTCTGAAACTCCTTGGACATCCTTGTGTTCTCTGCCCTGTCTGTTACTGATAGTACATACAGCGACCCATTAGCTTGACAATTAATTATTGTAAACCCAATCAAGTATTTTAAAAAAACAAGATTATTCATTTCAAAATGTAATTATGTGAATTTCGGTTTCTATGCTAACCTGCATTCGACTCGGAAATTAAGTCTTGAAACTGATACAACCAAATACGATATCAAATGATCTCAAAATATTATTGCAACACATGTCCATTCCCTTTGTGATGCTGTTTTGACGGACGTTGAGTATTGTTTTCTACCATTTTTAGCAATATTCAAGCAACATCAGAGCTGAAGACAAGGCCGAGATCCACGAACGAACGCTTAACCACTAGGCTACCACACCGCCTTCCTTTGAAATGAGAGACAAGCCGTTGTGTGGTTTGGATTTTTCAAGCAGCACCAGAGCAGAAGAAACAAGACCTCAAATCCACGAGCGAACGCTTTAACCGCTAGGCGACCCCACCGCCGTCCTTTGAAATGAGAGACAAGCCGTTGTGTGGTTTGGATTTGGACCAAACAAAGCTGTAAAGAAACCTGACGTCATTTGCGTCTTACGTCACAAACACGTCTACGTGTCTTGGCGTGTATTGAAACCAATAATGACCACATTCACTATTAATTCCACAAGTGATGACATTTTGCTAACAATAACCAGCCTTGTTCATTTGTGTAAAGGTTACTATGATACCACGTGTCTTTCAGTGTCAATCAAGCGGTACTTTGGACTCTGTAGAATTAAATGCTCTATTGAACTGAAACAGGTGTTGTTTTTTCTTTCTTCATATTTTTATGTACATTCTTTTCTTTCAAGGTTGGTCAACAAACTGTTTACTTTCTGTTTTTCTATTGAGCACGAGTTGGAGAAAAAACGTCAGCAATGTTCAATTAACAGAGCCAGCGAGGCAGTCGTTCCACGGAATGCTAACATAGACAATGCAGAAGTCACAAAAAACATATATGTAAATATACATATTTGCTTATGCCATTCAAATATCTCATTTTTTAAACTAAATGAATGCAGAATTTCAGCTAGCGGATTAATTACGCTTACAGTTCCAATCAAGTGTGATATAGCCATATTAATAAACGCTTTCTGATCTTCCATGCATTAACATAATATTTTTTTAATGTCTGTGTCTGAAAACGTCAACAACGATGGACGTTACACAACGTCATTGTTACGTTTCTACTGGTATAACATCATCTACGTATCTGGGGCTCCTTTCACCAAGCAGTCTTTACAAAGGTTAGCCTAACTCCCAATCTTTAACATTGCACTAAGGTTTACGATCGCCTTAGAGCTTTGTGATATGTGGATGTTATGCGCAAAGAATGACAGACACCTGTGGTAGGAGTCTGTTCTGGACCAACTTCTTGGAGTCGACTTTGTATGCAGACTCTTTCAGTCTTGTCACAACCCCTAGTGCACTGTGCACAGCCCTGTGCACTTACAAGAACACAAGAATCGGTTGGTATATGACAAGAAGGTGGTCAAATTTAGTTGCGTGTACAGCAACGTGCAGTAAACTTTGACAAAGCACTGTGACTATATGTCGAAGTCCAGCCAGCAGTGAATGGTATAAATCGAAGGATGATAAAGCCGCATTAGCTTGATGCGGCTAGTGGTTGCAGGAGATGTATGATCCCCAGGGAGCTGGGACTGAAAATACGACGTGCCATTGAGACTGACATCAAGTGATTGAGCTAAAAAACTAAACACTGTGAGCGTGCATGTAGATGGGAATGGACTACTATAAATACCCAGATATATAAATACCCAGATATATAAATACCCAGATGTATAAATACCCAGATATATAAATACCCAGATATATAAATACCCAGATATATAAATACCCAGATATATAAATACCCAGATGTATAAATACCCAGATATACAAATACCCAGATATATAAATACCCAGATGTATAAATACCCAGATGTATAAATACCCAGATATACAAATACCCAGATATATAAATACCCAGATATATAAATACCCAGATGTATAAATACCCAGATATACAAATACCCAGATATATAAATACCCAGATATATAAATACCCAGATGTATAAATACCCAGATGTATAAATACCCAGATATATAAATACCCAGATGTATAAATACCCAGATGTATAAATACCCAGATATATAAATACCCAGATATATAAATACCCAGATGTATAAATACCCAGATGTATAAATACCCAGATACATAAATACCCAGATATATAAATACCCAGATATATAAATACCCAGATGTATAAATACCCAGATATACAAATACCCAGATATATAAATACCCAGATGTATAAATACCCAGATATATAAATACCCAGATGTATAAATACCCAGATATATAAATACCCAGATGTATAAATACCCAGATATATAAATACCCAGATATATAAATACCCAGATATATAAACACCCCAGATATATAAATGCCCAGATATATAAATACCCAGATATACAAATACCCAGATATACAAATACCCAGATATATAAATACCCAGATATATAAATACCCAGATGTATAAATACCCAGATATATAAATACCCAGATATACAAATACCCAGATATATAAATACCCAGATATACAAATACCCAGATATATAAATACCCAGATATATAAATACCCAGATATACAAATACCCAGATATATAAATACCCAGATATATAAATACCCAATATAAGAGAGTACTGCTTTGCAGCCTCGGAAAAAGAATACTTCTATAGTTTAAGCACAGTTAGTGAATGGCGAATGTTACCGCCAGGACATGCATGGCTTTTTCGAGAACACCTAGTGTTCCATGCATTAGTTGTGACTATTGAGCAAGAAACAACTATTGCGATAGTGATTGTCCATAGAGACCAACTATTGCAATACTATTGCAATAGACCTCTCTCCTTGAGTAGTCTCATTCGACGTCATCTCACAAACGATTGTATAGTTTATAAGAAATTAAAACAAGCTGAAGTAGTCTCAGTCACTTTTGATACCTAAAAAGAAACCTGAAACCCAGATCAGGTTTGTTTAAAGGGTAACAGAGGGAGATAGCTTTAAATCAAAGGACCCGTAAAGGTCCGCGGTAGATTATGCCTGCAACAACCCATGCTTGCCATAGAAGGCGACTTTGCTTGTCGTAAGAGGCGACTAAAGGGATCGGGTGGTCAGGCTCGCTGACTTGGTTGACACATGTCATCGGTTCCCAATTGCGCAGATCGATGCTCATGTTGTTGATCACAGGATTGTCTGGTCCAGACTCGATTACTTACAGACCGCTGCCATATTGCTGGAATATTGCTGAGTGCGGCGTAAAACTCAATTCACTCACTCATTAAATTAAAGTGAACGAATCTGTTAGTTCCAGTATTTTGCGCTGCGCATTTATCAACGGAAGTCAATTACTCAAAAGTCGACAGTCACATATACTATCGATAGCTTTTTTGTTTGTTATATGACAATAAACTGGGGTGTCCACAGTTTGACAGGAGGTATTGTTTAAAGGTCCCAGGTCACTGGACCGTGCCAATCTCTTAAAACAACAGGTGATGTACCTTTTAGTTATCCCTGAGCTGGTAAACATGGTACACCTTGTGATGAAATATCTGTCAATATGAAACATCTAGTCAGTTGTTTAATATATGTCGCCAATAAATACCTCCCCCCCCCCCCCCCCCCCCCCCCCCCGAAGGCGAGGTTCTATTTATCATCGAAACTCATTCTTCAATAACTTTGAAAGGAAAACGTATATCTCCCAACACTGTACTATTTTTAGACTTGCTGCGCAGTGATGTTATGGTGCAGTTACGTCAACAAGTACATGACGTCATAGCACTGGAAGGGTATGGCACAAAATCTATTATCAGAACGATATCTCCTAGGAGGTATGATTTCACACAAGCGACATCTCCTGGGGAACACAGTTTAATAATAAATAACGATCTCTTCCCTCAAGGTAATGTCTTACACCTCAAGCTATGTCAAGCTATGCTCATCATTAAATAAAAGTGTACATTGCATTTCCAGATATGTATTATCACCCATAACGATTATATGGAAAGATTTTAAGAGTCTATATAACGGCGGTCGGTAACAGCTAGTCTTCATTCTATATACCGAGGGACAAAAATAAGGGATCACATGAAAGCTCAAGTATTTCCTTATTTTGTTAACAGGTTTCTTCAAAAACTATGCGATACAAAGCTTGCGAAGAAACTTTGGAAAATAATAAAGGTACACTTGTCATTTCATGTGATCCCTTATTGTTTCCTCAGGGTATTATTCAGTGACAGACGTCTTGATCAAGCCTGGACCAGGCAATCCAGTGATCAACAGCATGGGCATGGATCTGCGCAAGTGGGGTACGGTGTTATGTGTCAAGCATGTCACTTAGCCTGGACCACTTGTCGCCTTTCGACAATCAGGAGTTATATTGTGTTACTGAAGGTCATTTCTAATCAGAATCCATAGCTCAACATAGAGCAAAAACTGCATTTCAGTACAACCCGAATTCCTACACACACTGAATCATCATAATTATAATTATCATACATGTTCAGTGTCCCGCGGTTTGAGCAGGGGCATCGTTTACATGCTCTGCCTTCACAAACCGATGACCTTCCCAGAAATGGGCACAGATTGATATCGTTTTATCTATTTTGAAGAATGGTCGAACGTCATCAGTCTGTGCGACACAATTCGTTGTTTGAATCAGATGAAATAGAAGAGTGAATGAGTTTAGTTTTACGCCGCTTTTAGCACGACAGGGGAAACCACAGATTGGCTATAAACACTGAACTCAGGTCGGGAATCGAACCCAGGTATCCGGCGTGACAGGTGAACACTTTAACCACTAGGCTACCCCACCTCCGTCCCATGAGTTACAGGACATATGGTTCACGCTGAGCCCACAGCTGTCGCAAGAATACGTTTTATTATCTAGAAATAGATAAAAATAGAGATCCAGCATATGGCTCTAATATATGATGGTAACTAACACGTAGCTAGGATGAAGGATCTGGTTGCAATATGCACTCCTTAACATTGGTATGCATCTACATATATACGACAGACTTTAGTCACGAATATAAATGCACATAAAGTACATGAAAATTACTGCAGTGAGAGTAAATTTACCCAGAGAGATTGAGATGATAACCAGATGTTATCTGGTTAGCTGTTTTGTAAAGTATTGTCTCATTTGAAGGAATGATTAATTAACAGAGTGAGTTAAGGTTTTTCTGGGCTCTATTGAAGAGACGTTAATCTATTTGAAATAGGTTCATCATATAAAAAAGTTGCTTGTCAAATTCCACTTTCGCTGTTTTAGTTGAAATACGTAATGAAAAAATATGCTGTTGAATTATTTAAATGTTTTAGATAAATAACTAGGTTCCACTAAACGGAGCCCTGTTTTAGCAATATCAGGGTTAATCGGGTGGGCAGGGTTTTAAATCTAACATTGAAGGGATGACGACCTATTCAAATGTGCCCCGTGAAGGTCCCGGGATAGCATAGGCCATCAGCAACCCATGCTTGCCATTAAAGGCGACTATTCTTGTCGTAAGAGGCAGCTAATGAGATCGGGTGGTCAGACTCGCTGACTTGGTTGACACATGTCATCGGTTCCCAATTGCACAGATCGATGCTCATGCTGTTGATCACTGGATTGTCTGGTCTAGACACGATTATTTACGGACCGCCACCATATAGCTGGAATATTGCTGAGTGCGGCGTAAAACTAAACTCACTCACTCACTCACCCTATTCAAATGTAACTGTATAGGACCTGGCCTGATTGAATTAGGTCAGATTTTCTATGTAACAGGCTTTTTTCCCGTATCTCGACACTCTTCTTATTTATTTATTTATTTATTTATTTATTTATTTATTTATTTATTTATTTATTTATTTATTTATTTATTTATTTATTTATTTAATTAATTAATCATTCATTCATTCATTTTCGAGAGAACTATAAGCACCTGTGTTAATTTTGATAACATAGTATTACACAAGCAGTAACGTGAATGTCAACATTTTAACAGAATGTGCCCCATGAATATTCATCATGAAGCAGCAACTTGAATGTCAACATTTTAACAGAATGTGCCCTATGAATATTCATGAACCCAGCGTTGTGCTAACAGGCATTCACGACGTCCCATATATAGAATCCAGTGACCTTAAAACATTAAGTGATATTAAATCATCCAGTGACATTATCCGGTTTGGTTCAAGAAATATCTCAGTTGCTCCATGCTGATAATTGTCTAATGTTTTATTCCAAACCGTGCAGAAAGTGTAAATGCAGGAAAACTGCAGGATATTTGTTGTCTTGCCAGCAGTCTTGAAAGTTGCGTCATAGTATATCGAGTGTAGGGTATCACATATCATTCATTTGAACAGAATATTCTATAGATCAGATTCACAGTGCGTGTACCAAGGGTAGAGCCAGAATGAAACGGGGCTTTGAGCTCCTTTGGTCGCCGAGCCAGGGTGGTCAGGCTCGCTGACTTGGCTGACACAATTACGCAGATAAATGCTCATGATGTTGATCACTGGATTGTCTAGTCCAGACTCGATAATTTACAGACCGCCGCGTGAGATGTTAAGCAACAGCCATGGGGATGGGACATGAGCTGAAGGTGCCCCTATGATTCATTCGGTGGTTCATGGCGGTCTTGCCGATGGAAATGTTGGCATTTACGCTGGCATTGTTCTTCACGAGGAGAGAAATCCGAGGACTAACAGGGTCTTGGTAGGGTAAGGTGGTTCTAACTGGCAGGTTTCGGGTCTGAGTTTTGCATGGTCTTCATTGAGAGAAAAGAATGGTTCCTTTAGCTCATTCCGCTCACTGGTTGCGATGGTGCTAAAGTATTCCGATATGGTATATGACCTCGGCTACAAAAGCACTCATATATGTGTAAAACATTTTAATCAAAGTTTATTTCTACTGTTCACACAGAAGGTTGACCAGCCGCATGTCACTCAAAGCACTGAACCAGTGAAAAAGCCCCATACCACTATACTAAACCAATTGCATCTACAAACTACATGAAGTAACGTCCCCCTCTGAAGACAGGTTGAACTGGTGTCATGCCACACAGATTTTGGTAAACGTACAAAGTGAGCTAGTTTTGAACACTGAAATACCAAGCCTCAGATTTACTTTTATACAGAGGTAAAGCCATCCACGCCTTGATTTATTCGCTCGGAGCAGATAACAAGGTGGGTAAGAAGAGGTAATAACAGGTAATAACGGGTAATATCAGCGTGTTTCGGTTGGTAAAATGACACGTGTTTTAATCAATTTGCATCCTAAATAAGTATGAACTGGAGTCACAATCAAACACGTTTTCCTTGTATTGAGAGAATATTCCGATATATAAAAGCCACAAAACACTATCCACATCCGTTAGATCATCAGCTTCATGCGGAGTTGATTGTACAATTCGATTGTATCACGAGACTGTGCTTATAAAGCACCATCAAACGGTGATGAGTCCGCGCAGGCGCATCCTGATCCATCAGAGACTTCCGGCAAACACAAGGCAAGGCTAGTCAGTATACAACTAAAAGGACACGTCATTTGGTACAAGTCAAAATAAGGACAACAAAACATGTCAGCTTAGATGATAAACGTAAAAGAAATGGGAGATAAAAGTAATTTTCTAAAAAATATGAGGATGCGTCCTTTTTGGTTAGCTGACGCTCTAAATATGTAAACAGGTTCAGTTTTTATCTGGTCGTTCCGTTTTTGTGTGGCAGTTATTTGTTCTTCATTTTCGTTTGAAACTTAAAACGAAAATGGATTAACAATAACGTTTTCATTTTAACGCTTAACCATTTTAATCTTTTTACAGGTTAACTTTGTTGTAAAATGTTTCACGTGATTTAAGACCTTCCAACTGTTCATGATGTAACTGTTACACAGCCAAAAATAACAATAAACGTAGGAATTTGGACTTTTCGTGGCAAGATATAGACACGCGAGTGGCGGTATAAGAAAGTGCGTATCGTATCGTGGAGGACATATCGAGTATCACGTGATCTGGAGGCCGCTTTTTGTTTGGACGTTCAGTTGTTCTGTTATTTGGGAGGAGCTATGGGGTCTCAAAACAGTGGTTTAAGCTGAAAACGTGGGACTTACATTTACGTTCTCTAAACGACTGCCAATTAATCAATTTGAGTGTATTTTTAACGATATTTGTCCAATTACCATTTTCGAGAAAAAGACGTTTACTTGTTTTCGTGGGGTGTTTTTCCCATTGCATTGAAGCAACAACATCTGGATTAAGGGGGTTCGTCAATCTGATTGATTCTAAGAAGACACAAATATCAGGATTAACGTAGTGATTGTTACCTTTTTGAAAATCATTTTTCGTTTCCGCGTATTTTAACGCACAATAAGTTTTCCACATATGATCATCGTCAATTTACACTGTTCAACAGTCGTTACACAAAAAGATGGTTTGTGATCCACCAATCTGAAAAGGAATGCAATCTGTGACGATTCATGAATAAGACATCACAACTCACATACTCTGCTTATATATATAATTAAGAAAGGTAGAGGATACTCCATTTCGCGAGCATACCACTCGTCAATACCAATGTAAATGAGAAAAGGTAATACTAGTATATACATCCATTCAGATGAAATATTTTCAAAAGAATGGAATAAACCGCAGTTTTTCCCTTCATTTCTCTTCATTACCTGTTTCCTCCTTGTCTTCATCACTTCATCATTGGCATGCATTTTATCTATGCTGTAATTCCAATATCCCCTAGATTTGTTAAGGGTATATCACGTACCAGATTACCTACTAAAGGAAATGAAGGATTCGGGTGTTCCTTAACATCATTTGAGTAGCATACAACACCAAGTAAGATGCGATGCACTTTCAGTGAATCTCACATTTCATGCGTCTCGTGGCAAAATCAAATTTATTTGAAATTTAAAACTAAATGGAAAAAAACCCACTTACCTCTCTGTCTATACTCCTCAAAATCCATGGCGATCCTAGGAAATCCCAACGATTGTCTTAAAACGCTCCTTAGTCTCTTTGTCTCTTTAGTTAATTTTTCAGTTTAGAAGTATCGAAAATATTGTATTTATAATCTCGGGACAACCTACACGGGGATTGGCGACGATCGTGGTCGAGAGTGGCGTTGACTCAACGTTAGTCTAAGTTTCCAAGTTCCTACAGCAAGCGTTCACAAGGACGGGAGTTCTCACAGCTGGGAGATGGACAAGCTAACGCTTCTAGCGACAACTAATCGATAAATACTGCAGGCGAGCTTGGTTGTCCGTGATCTATATAGCTGTCTTTCTACACACACGTATATAGATTGATATCGTCAGGTATTCACAAGTAGTAACGCCTGGTAGTGGATTGACAAACGGCAGGAATTGTTACAAACGTCCGACGGTTTTATACCTTCCAAGCCTAGCGTCAGCTATTTCAAGCGTTCTCATTGGTCAGTAGCTAAGAGGGTGGTCTCATAAATAATTAACGGTCAATTTAGTCAGGCTCATCTGCCGTGGATATTCCGTTTAGCATTTCCGGAAATGCGGACGTTTATTTACGAAAAAAGCTGTGTTTTATTTTAATTGTAGTGGATCGATCCAGATGAATGTGAGCAGGGCTGCGTGCAATTTGGACAGGAATTTCTATGAATACTTGACTGAGTGATTTGGGTGTATATGCCCCGTTAGATGTAATCTCGGCAAAAGCATGGGTAATTGATGCCGACTCTACCATGGTTCCCAGTGGGACGAAATTCTTGCTGAACCATTCCAGTCATCGAATACAGGGCTTGTGATATTAAAAGATTTATAGATTTATACTGTTTGGGAGGGTATCTTCGCCGGGCGGTGGGGTAGCCTAGTGGTTAAAGCGTTCGCGTTCGCGTTCGCGTTCGCGGAAGACCCGGGTTCAATTCCCCACTCGGGTGCACTGTGTGAAGTCCATTTCTGGTTCAGAAATCCCTGCCGTGATATTGCCGGAAGATTGCTAAAAGCGGTGTGCAACTAAGCTCCCTCACATACTCCGTCGTAATTCTGACATACCACGACATAAATAGAGGACGGTTCGAAGCGGTGTGAAACTAGACTCATACTCATTCACAAGATATGAAAGCCATCTGGGTCCTTTCATTTTCTACGACGTACAACCAGACTCACTTACCCTTCGCCCCAGGCAACTCGGGAACTCGGTCTGGCAGGGTGGTGGCCAAGTGGTCCTCACAATGAAGTGCAGGGTTCGAATGCCCAACTGGATCTCACGAAGCTAAATATGGCTAAACTCAGCATAAACTATTACTATGTTCCTTAAACGTACGCGTATCCTTAGATTACCAGTGTAAACTGTCCAGTTAGTGCAGGAGATATAGTAGCCTAGCTGTCAAAGCATTCGCTCGTGATGCGGAAGACCTGGGTTTTAAACCCCGAGTTCTAGTTCCCCTGCCAATATATTGCTGCAATATATTTCTCTCACTCTTGATAGAACAGACTCTTCCAAATCCGAACATTCACTATTGTCATTGCGTGGTGTAGGGATGGCATGGTACCCTAGCGGTTGGCTCGTCAGGCCGTAGACTCGGGTTCGATTCCTCACATTGGTCATAATAGGAGAATCCCCTTTCTGGTGCCCCTCGTTGTAATATGGGTGGGCGGGTTTGCTTGTTTGTTTGTTTGTCTGTTTTATTTTAAAAGTGAAAATTTGCTCATTTCATTTTTTTTCTTATTAAGTTATTGCATTGTTATAACAATGATTCTTTAAAGAGGAAATAACGGCTAGGGTAGCGGTCCCTTTAAGCGGCCATATTACAGCGCGTCCCCGGATATCCAGATACATTCGTTTTTGCGTAAATCGTTCGGATAACAGAATATCCGTATATGTGGATTTCTGTCTGGACGTACATGCAAAAAGCAAAATGTATCTTATTTTCGAATACGTATAAAAGTACTAAAAAATAGCAAAGCCATAAAACATTAAGCGTTTTGTATTAGATATAATTTAGATTCAGTTTTTCAATCACACCTCTCGACTTGTAAAGTGACATAGTCCAGCAACAAAGGCGCCGGACCCCTTCCACAAAGCTCGTAAGTCACAAAGGTAATGTTAGTGCAATGTTAACGAATGGGAGTTAAGTTTAACCTTAATAAATTTACCTCGTGAAGGGAGCCCCTGGTTACTTTAATAACAGTGCCGGAAGCTATACATACTATGGACGAACTTAAGGATCTTTTTATGACACGTTGATGATAGTATAATGATATACTGGTATATAGACGTGCATCGTCACACCTGGGGCACGCAGATCAATACCTGAAAGTGAAACCTTGATGATGATGACATCTTGACTCATCTACGTCTGTTTGCTTTCGGCAGTGCAAGCTTGTAGCCCAAGGAAATGCCCCAACCTGGACGCGGCTGGTGTCTTGTGTCCACTCGTTGTCCTCAAATGTTCCACAGATGACCCAGAATGGCATCTCAGGGGAATTGCGAACCAGCCAAACGCGTCCTCGTGAGGTAACGGACGAAGGCCTGACCATGATGTTATATAATGCTGTTATCTGCAGTTCAAAATTTCTGCGGGGTAGCCTAGTGGTTAAAGGCCTATTCTACCCCGCACCTTTACGGGCTTTGATCGGTTCGGAGTCTGAGTGGGGTAATCCGCGACATGGTGTCTCAGTGAGCCAGTTTCAGTTGACGTCTCGGCTAATACAGACCAGTGCCGTAAAAGGCGACTGTGCTTGTCGTAAGAGTCGACTAACGGGATCGGGTGGTCAGGCTCACTGACTTGGTTGACACATGCTGTTGGTTTTGACTGACATCTCCTTCTATCATGTAGTCATCAGATGTCATTTAGTGATGATAAACCTGATGTTCAATAACAGAATAAGCAATGACCTCAGGGATGTGAGTGTTATCATTTCAAGTGAACTGACTGACGATATAAACTATGCAGACCCGTGAAAGTAACGGGATCGAGTGGTCAGACTAGCTGACTTGGTTGGCACGTGTCATCGGTTCCCAATAACACAGACCGATGCTCATGTTGTTGATCACTGGATTGTCTTGTCCAGATTCGATAATGTTTCGGACCTGTCAGTTTGTCTGTATGATTTCCCCAAAATATGAGTCGTACTGCGAACAAACCTTCACTGCTGCAACCACTATCTTTGTTTACACTGCAAGCTCGGTTATAACGGTGGCTTAGCTGACTGGCTACCCTGATAATGAGCCAGCAAAGGGAGGTAATAAAATTATCATCGATGCATCCAGGGTATAGTTGGGACTTATCGGAAGAGGTTTTCAAGCGAGGTATTAAAACCTGAGAACGAGAAAGTTTAATGTTGACAGGTAGAGAGTTTCACTGACTTCGAACTCCTTGCTTGAAAGGTCACTTGCCAAATGACGCTAAGATGATCTTTGGGGCTGACTGTGTATGTGGGTTGGGGTTTTATGCCGCTTTTGGCAATATTCTAGCTAAAAACAGCGAACCCGGAGCTTCAGCGTGACGAGCGAACGCTTTAACCACTAGACTACCCACATCCCCCCCAGCCAATCAGAGTAATTAATGTAACCAGTCAAGCAGAACAACAGCCGCCATGGAAATAACAGCTGAACCAGCCGCTCTTCAGAAATACAGCAGTAATCCCGCCAGTGATAAATAAATGTCGGGGTAATTACAATCTAATTGCAATTCTCTGACAGGATGTTGAAACGACCAAATACACTTGGAAATCAGATAATTGCTTACAGAATTTAGGAACACTGAATAGGACTCACTGGGTGGGTAAATGAAGTATTATCTTACCTCACACATGAATGTCGCTTTCTGATTGGTTAAGCCCTATTCTATTATTTTCAATGTACCCCGCTTACAGGCGATTTATTATTTACAATGTACCCCGCTTACAGGCGATTTATTATTTACAATGTACCCCGCTTACAGGCGATTTATTATTTACAATGTACACCGCTGGGAATTCCGATCTCTTCTGGTGCTTCATGGTAGTACTTCTTTGTCTCGAATAACATTGAATACCGCATCAACCACGGAAATTGCCGATGTTTTGCGATTGAAAATTAATGGAAGGGAGATAACCCTAAATCTGTTTACCTTGTGTCGTCTGCAAAATGGCATTCAACAGAAGTGCTTCAAACTCTTGAAATTAAAATTCAGGTGTTGGGTAAGATAAATATGTTGTTCACTGGTCCCTCGGGGTCCATGGGCTCATGGCTCGGGCCCAGGGAACATAAGCAAGCCTCGAGGGTTCATGAGCCCATCGCCCCCTCGCGACCAGTGAACAACTTACAATATCACGTTAGTCTAGCATGCTCACTCACTCACTCACTGGTTGTTTGGGAGGGTAGTCAGACCCACAAACTTGGTTGAATGTCACACGTGACATTGATGCTCATGGTGTCAATCACTGGAATATCCTCACCAGACTCGACAGCTGTCCTGTTCCCCGGATATTGCCAAGTGCGGCGTTAAAAACATTTTTTTGTAATGTATCGAACAGTGTGGCCAATCCGACATGTACACTTCAAAAAGAAGAAACGCATAGGCGTTTTCAGCGGAGCATTTCGATATATTTGGACAGCAGTCGTAATTGAGACAACTCCTGTGTTTGAATCCCGGGTATCTTCCCATTATGAATATTCCCAGTATGACTACTCCCAGTTTGACTACACATGAGCATAAACATATAATGGCCTGGACAAGCTCTGTCAAGAGATTGTGTCATCGCTTGTGTTGTGCCCTTTGACTTGTGTGAACCTTGTGTCGATTGGTTCTTTTAAAACACAAAATACTACTTTGCATGTCAGCCATTACACGTCACTTCAGTTCGACCACATCTCAGAGCAACAGACACCTAACATCTAAGATCTAGGGTAGGAACAATGTTTCGAGTATTGTAAATATGTGTTGCAATAAATAACAGTGTTATTAGTATCAGTTATATGTTCTTGGTGATAATGAAATTAGTTAAAGTACATTGGTGCAGTTGTAAATATTATATGCTCAGGCATTTCTTGTAAGTAGACTACCATGCAGCATAATTCATAGTTAAGGCTTAATGCTTATTGGTATGTCGGAATGTACATTTGTTCATACTGCGCCGACTCATTTATAGACAGTTTATATCTGCGCTGTTGTTCAGTGACATAAACAATATTGCACTATTGTTGTGAAATTGATAGAATCGTGTGAATTTCACATTATCTGTACACAATATTCTCGCATCGCCATTTTATGAGATGTTATGTTGTTATTGTTAATCTCCTCAGTACATGTACCTGTATATAAACTGTTACCCCTTGTCCTCCCATACGCTTGAAAACGATATAAGAATCCATACCGACACGCCGCTATTGTGAAAATCAAGCATTTCATCATCCATAACATTTCATCCGTCACCTACTGCTCAGCAACTTTTGACGTGCTTTCCAAACACCCATTTCGAGTGTTTCCAACCCATCAAGACTATGTAACTTTTATATATACATAAAATGAATATTGAGACTTTGGTTTGCTTGTCCTTGTAGCAGCCGTATATTCATCTTGAGAGAAGTGGCTCATCTACACCCAAGTGTTATCCTCTGGGTATAAATAATATTATTGTGTCACATGTATAAAGCATCTATGTTCATCACATAGTTGGTAAAATTTGTGTTTACACATTCATTGCAATGTGTGTACGTTGGTACGACATATTTGAAACGTTTTCATAGTACCAAGGAGTTATCGTTCTTGGCGGTTTCAGTCATCGTGTTAATGGCAATATCGCTATTGCCGCATTATTTAATGTGCATCTGTTCGCAATGATTTGGATTTATCCCTTATATGTTAGAAATGATATGATGGAATGATTGTATATAGTTATTTATATGTATATGTTTATCAAGAACTTGGTATTTATCCTCCAAACATGTGTCTGTCAATACAGATATAGATCCCACAGCCCGTAATCAGTGTTTGGTCGTCAGTATTGCCATTCACATCCCCGTTATACTCTGACACTTGCAGAACTAGCCAGCGAGTATAGGTAACAGGAGCAATGACGAAGAGTTCCCCAAGCAAAACTCCGGCAACTTGTGCAATGTCTTCCAAGGTGGCGTCGACGAGCGACGGCTGCAAGGGGTGGTGTCACCAGGCACTGCCCCATTGTGTCCACACATGTGCAGTGGGAGAACTGACTTAATGTCGAAACTGACAGCAATACATATGATCATTAGTGTGCTGAATTTCCTTCGTCTGTGTTCCAGTCTAAGTAAACTTATCCTCACTACTTTTCGTTACACTCCACCACTGAGTCTAACAAAACCTTATGGGTGGTCGTGTCAGGTAACCTTTGAAATTGACCAGTCAGAACACAGCTTACCAAATCGCGAAAGTGCACATTCGCACATTCCCTTATGAACTTTTCATCTCGAAAAGGTTCGTACCCGAACGATTCCGAATGCTGTTTAGCGTACGATCGCTTCCGGGTGATATACATGGCGTACGTACAGCCATGACGACGGTGAGTAAACAGTCGCTGAAAATAGTGTTTTTGACGATATTCAAGGATGTTATCTTGCGGAAATATTAGCTAATGGTAACCATGTCATCAGAAACCCCAAAGCGTATATACTGACGGTCAAATAACTGTGTTATATGCTGATTTTTGTTTGTGGAGAGATCTGTGTCGGTGACCTGAATATTCTGAAAGTCCCTCCGATCCCTAAATAGTAGCTGTTGACTGATTGGTTAAATCTATTTAACCGTCTCGCATTTGATTGGACTGTCATTGGTTGCTCAACGGTTACCTGACGCGACCTTCTACTAGGTTTTGTTAGACTCAGTGGTGGAGTGTACCGAAATACACCGAGACGAAGTTTAATTAGACTGTCTGTGTTCAAGCTTAATCTTTTTATGTACTCTTTAATACATTTAAAACATTTCCTTAATTTTGGCCTTCTTTTGAAGACCTACACTCCTATAAAGTGCATATTTCTTGAACGCCATTTTGCAGTGAAATTTCATCTTTAAAAAATCGTGAAAATGCACACTTCAGTCTATTGATCTATTTGGACTGTATAATTCCGAACCCATCTTCCTTAAGATTTAGGGGCGGTGGGGGGGGGTCCACCTGGTTGAAGCGTTCGCTCGTCGCGCTAAGGACCCAGGAACGATTGTCCACCTTGGTACACCCCGACGTGATATTGCTGGAATATTGCTGAAAGCGGCGTAAAACTAAACTCACTCAATAACAATGATAATAATTTGGGTATTTATATGGCGCTACATCCAGGTACTAATACCCGCTCATGGCGCTACAATACTATAGGAGAAAAAGTTAGTTAAATAAAACTACATACAGGGAGAAAGTTGAAACCCAGAAAGTCTAGTAATTGGCAAGTCGAAAAAAAGTGGGTTTTTAGAGACGATTTAAATGTGTCCAGAGATTCAGCGTTCTTGATGCGAGTGGGCAAGTTGTTCCAGAGACTGGCAGCTGCGTGTTGAAATGATCTTGTCCCGTAGGATGAGAGTCGAACTTTAGGCATGACAAGTAGCTAACGATTTGGGGACCGTAAAAGTCCAGATGGGATGTACTGACACAGAAAACTGGAGAGGTATTCAGGTGTCTGTCCATGAAGAGCTTTGAAAGTGATGAATAGGATTTTGAAATCAATCCGGAATTTGACAGGTACCCAGTGTAGAGACATCAGTGAATGTGTGATTTGATCTTTCTTGGACTTGAGGCAGACTATGCGAGCAGCTGAGTCCTGTAGTTTTTGAAGTTTGTGAAGTTGAGATGAAGTGATTCCAAAGTGCAAACCATTACAGTAGTCGAGTCGAGAGAGTATAATGGATCGGACCAAAGAATGGGCACATTCTGTTCTGGTGAGATTTTGGAGCTGATGGTTCGCAGATAATTCTGACAGTTCTTATTACGATGGTTGACTTGCGATTCCAAAGACAAACTGGCATCAGTATATACTCCAAGATGTTCTTAATGACAGGGGAAGGTTTAATGCGGCATGTGAAATCTTCGCATTGCAGATGGAGGTATTCTGCAGCTGTTTGGGATTTCCAAGGATGAGCAACTCCGATTTGTCGGTGTTCAGTTGGCATTTCCTTGTCTTCATCCAGGTCTTTATGTCTTTATGCTACTCACATATAATATCCATGCGATCTCTTTTGAAGTGAGCATAGTTTACGTCGCTTTATCTGTTTTCTAGCAATATCACAGCGGGAGATATATGAAATCGACCCTCACACATTGTACTCATGTAGGGTATCGAACTCGGGCATTGAAGTGGCGAGCGAACGCTTTAACCACTAGGCTACCACAACTCTTGTTAGATACCCTTTGATGATATGCATGTTGATTGTGATATGCATATGAAACTTATGAATTACTTGGTTGTTTTACGTCACCTGCCATCGAAATTGGTTGTGTACTTTCTTTTAGCCGACATAGTAAGCTGAATTTGTCACGCGTTACTAATTTGATCACCATTTACGGCTTGACGTGAAGATTCGGGTTAGAATTGGTGTTCAGCTAAACATGTTTGAAGCAAAAGGCAGTTGATGTTCTGGTGCACAAATTACCCTTTCCTAATGTCTGCCATAATTTGTGGGACCTTCGAATTGTCCTTGCAAGAGATTTTCGTAACTCTCACCAAATGTATCTATCACTTTCACGGCCCTCCCTTGGTGGCTGTATCCGTGAACATGAGGAGGGATGTTCCGACTCCCAGGGTTCACAATCTCTTATAAACCCGAGTAGGAGTGCTTTCTCCAATTTTTTTTTTTTGTGTGTAAAATATCTTTTCATAATATATAATGATCTCCATGGGGGGGGGGGGGGGGGGGGGGGTACAAGGTATAGCGAGTGTGTTGACATCACATGATTTTCATGGAAAGCTCGTGCATTCCAAGTATTGCATGTGTGCTGCCTGCAGTACCCGTCTTATTCTCGGAACGTTCGGAACTTTGATCGTAGCCAATATGCTGAGAATGAGCTCAAGAAATGCATAGGGCTACAAACATTTCGAGAATAGCTGACATAGTTCATACTGGCAAGCGATCTCATTCTTCACAGCAATCCTTCTTAGCCTGGTGGATTAACCCGCCAAGCTGGAGAGCAAAGGATTGCAGGTTCGAAGCCACGTGTCGCCTAGTTTCCATCCATGTGCTGTTTAACGATCAGTGACAGCAAGATAAACTTATTTCAAAACCTTGGTTTAGAAATTATCAAAGCCACATCCCAGGTATTTACAAATCACTTCCCGTAGATTACAATACACATCTCTGATTATATAGCGTAACTATATGATATGATCTTGAAAAGAGTGTCTATTATACGCGCGCCAGTTTGATAAGCATGCGTTTATTATTATAATTATTGTTTTTGAAAAGCCACTTGCCACAGGGCAAGAAAAGTGATAAATAGTCAAGAAAGATAACCCTACTTTATTATCATTGCGAAATTTAATAGGTACCTTTTAGCACATATGAAATGTAACCGTAAGCGGAAATTATCTTGTAGCCCACAGACAAGTAAGATACCATTATTTAATTGCCCTACTTGTGATTTAAAATCATATTTGTTCATCAACATATTTTTACACGTTTTAGAATTTCGTGTTTACGTATGTCTTGTTCTGTATAAAGAAAGATCGCGAGACTGATTTACGTGTTTTTATTTATATTTTTGTCTGAATAGATGCAAATATATTGTCGGAAAGTTACAGAAACTTTAAATTGTGTGGGACACGCTCCCAGGTGGCCCGAATCACGATAAGCACGTGCACTTGCTGGACTGGCAACAAATATGAAAAATACATCAAGATATTATTCAGCACAAAATGAAAATAAATATTTGGTGACGAACTGAACTTAAAATCAATAAATTGTCTCCATGAAAATATTTTACAAATTTTTGGAAGAGTGTGTGTCTGTCTGACAGAGTGAATGAGTTGAGTTTAATCGCTCTGATCCTTTAATCAACAATTTGTCACTAGTAGAATTTTGCTGTATATGAAAATACGTACATAGTATTTACTTCGGACCTGTATTTAACATCAATGATGTTGATTCCTCACTATATTTTACACGTTTGTGTACTAGTTTGTGTCTGTCTGAGTAAGTTGTCTTTGACATGTACACCGCTCTGACTATTTTTACAGATAAGTGATCGCCCATTGGTGTTCGGGCATATTGTTCGTTGTTAAACATCGCCCACGGCAATACAATAACTGAATCTGACAGGCAATCCAGTGATTGACGACATGAGCAAATATCCACGCCTAAAGGATACAGTAACGCGCGATGAACTGTGTGATCTATACAGTCGACGCTTACAAAAAGGAATCAGAGTGAATATTGCTGAATGTCGCATCAACAACAGGTAACCCGTGAAGGTTCCGGGTAGAATAGGCCTTCAGCAACCCATGTTTGCCATAAAAAGCGACTATGCTTGTCGTAAGAGGCGACTAACAGGATGCGCAGATCGATGCTCCTGTTGTTGATCACTGCATTGTCTGGTCCAGAGTCAATTATTTACAGACCGCTGCCATATAGCTGGAATATTGCTGAGTGCGGTGTAAAACTAAACACACTCACCCACTCACTCAACAACAGGTAGGTAGCATATGAGTGGTGTAGCCTAATGGTTAAAGCGCTCGTGCGTCAAGCTGAGGACCTGGGGTCGACTCCCATATGGGTACAATGTGTGAAGCCCATTTTTGGTGTCCCTTGCCGTGATATAGCTGGAGTGTTGCACACTTGGGGAATCGAGCCGGGTCTTCGCCGTGTCGAGCGAACGCTTTAACCACCAGGCTACCCCGCCGCCTCAGAAGTGTATATAGAGAGTTAACTCTTTTCAATTGTTTATTTGGCACAAAGCATGCCTGGGCACAAATAATTACCACCCACGTCAATTACCAAAGTCGTGCAATGCCGGCAGATGTCGCAAACGGTCATAAAATTATTACATGTCAGTTTTCAATCCATTCTTAGTCGGCAACATCTGGTGATGAAATTGAACATATTTACGATTGTATAGGTGAAATGTCGATTAGATTCGGATTAAGCACTCGTTAACCATATCGTAAAAGCAATAAGTTGCTATTGGCATGTATTAGGTCATTAATGAGAATCACATTAATGGTCACAGTGAAATATTCAGCGAATTGCTGTCCTATTGATATACATAGTTTCAGAGTATTAAGGAAACGCTATTCGCTGATATTAATTACATTAAACTATATATGAACTGCATTACACATTGTACGGGCATGTATACTATAGATTAGATGCATTTGGGCTTGTTATCTGTACATGGTGTGGCAATCCCTGCTTTATGCTCGATGGGAGACAAATAGAATTATATTTCAGGCTTCACGGCAAACTACATCCACATAAATTGATAACTAGAGCACATGTACTGTACTTCAAAAAGATTTGTGCTTCTTATCAACGTAGTACATAAATAGATATACGTTTTTGATGATGATCTGTTTGATCGGAACTTTAAAAGTTGGTGAGTAATAATAAGATTTTTTTTAAATATGAAAAGTTTGAGATGACCCTCGACTTGAAACATTTCACAGTGCAAGATATATTTAACTGTACTCTGAAGCGTTTCAGGTCGGGAGGGGGGCGGGGGAGGGGGAGGTCATCTCAAAATGTTCATTTTTTAAAAAAAATCTTTAATCCTCGCACTGACACGAGTTCCTGTGATCATGTCCACCCTCACCAAAACGAGCCATCAGCCTCTCCTCCATCAATCCTGCAGCAGAAATTCAGCACCTCCGCCATGTGCTTACCATTTTCAACCAATACCCGCCAAAGCTATTCGATAAAATTATCAACTCCACACTCCATCCTACAAGAAAACCGGCCATCAACAAGCCTGAACCCGCACCTATCCGTATCTCTTTGCCCTTCATAGGGAAGACCAACCACCACATCTCCTGAGGCGACAAGCAGGCATCGAAACCTACTTTACCAGCTCTGCACCACTGAAAACGCCACTGAAAGCTAATGGCAGGAAACACCTCAAAACTACAACATCAACCCAAAGGTGTCGTCTACAAAATGAACTGTGACTGTGGCGAGGCCCATGTAGGCGAAAGCCATCAGCTCGTAAATATCACAACCAAAGAACACTTATTATCTGCTATTAAATCAGACCGAAAATCAGCAATATCGGAACACATCATCAAACGCCCCAATCACAACATAATTTGGGACAAATTGGCACTATGGAAAAACCACCAAGACTTCACCAAACGAAAACTTGCAGAAGCAGTTCAAGTTCGCGATCGGAGCCAGAAGCCCTCAATCGACAGAAACCATGGGTATCTCATACATCTTATCGCGTCTGCATACACTGAACCCATGGAAACAAGAGATCGTAGTACTTCCGCCATCATTACTAGTTGATCTTCTCAGCCATGTTGACTAAACATATTTTGTTTCGGCTTCAATTACCACTAGCTTCCTCTTATTGTCACATCATTACCACCAGTCAGGGGCAGAATAGGCCTTCAGCAACCCATGCTTGCCATAAAAGACAACTATGCTTGTCGTAAGAGGCGACTAACGGGATCGGGTGGTCAGGTTCGCTGACTTGGCATTTCGAGTTTGATCAGGAGGGAAGGACGACACCGTTATCAAGCAAGTGACGTTCAGGCGTAGTAGGTTCTAACGTATGTAAGAGAACCAACACCAAAACGTCGCTCTCAAAGTTGATCATCCATACATTGTCATCCCTCCAAACATTAAGTGATCATACGTTTTCGTAGCATGTAGCTGCCTCATGCAGTATGATGGCCCATATTCCTCACCTTTTTCTATCCCACGTCCCTCTAACACCAGTTAATACATTCTGCCGTTTGAAGCTTGGCTTCGTTCAAGCAAGAGTTTAAGGGCAGCATTGGAAATGGTCTTCATGCATTGTAAAACATTTGGGGGATCGAACTCGGGACTTCGGCAAACGATTTAACCACTACGCTATCCCCGCCCCTTGAAGGTCCGGGTTAGAATATTGGCCTTTAGAAAACCCACGCTTGTTGTAAGAGGCGACTAACGGGAGGTTTGCTGACTTCCTTGACACATGCCATTGGTTCCCAATTGCGCAAATCGATGCTAAAGCTGTTGATCACAGGATTGTCTGGTCCAGACTCGATTATTTACAGACAACTGCCATATCGCTGGAATATTGCTGAGTTTGGCGTAAAACGTAAGTCACTGGCTCACTCATTACTATCATCCACTGGTGTTGTTGTTAATCCCTTTGATTCAAACCCACAAAATTATCACTTTATCCATGTTCATGTATATAAGTCTTTTCTGTGCTGCGTTACTTCACTCTCGCATCATATAATAGTAAAGAAGTTGTTTTCCATAAAGAATTCTTCTTTATTTCTGTCATTTTTTTTCTGTAGATATTAAATGAATTATTGATGGACATTTATTAAATTATCATTTTGATCAGGTTATTTCAATTATGATAGTAAATGTATATGCTCACAGATATAGAATTCATCTCATTCATCTTCAGCAACGAAGATACCATTTGATTTACAAAACAGGCAAAGCCTTTCATCATATGCTAGTATACAATTACATCGCCGAAATAGGGCATATGTATTTTATTTGTATTTATCTTTGAGGGATACCATTACTTACTAGATATCTCTATACATTTAAGATCCGTGAGGGTCCGGGGTAGAATAGGCCTTCAGCAACCCATGCTTGCCATAAAAGACAACTATGCTTGTCGTAAGAGGCGACTAACGGGATCGGGTGGTCAGGTTCGCTGACTTGGCATTTCGAGTTTGATCAGGAGGGAAGGACGACACCGTTATCAAGCAAGTGACGTTCAGGCGTAGTAGGTTCTAACGTATGTAAGAGAACCAACACCAAAACGTCGCTCTCAAAGTTGATCATCCATACATTGTCATCCCTCCAAACATTAAGTGATCATACGTTTTCGTAGCATGTAGCTGCCTCATGCAGTATGATGGCCCATATTCCTCACCTTTTTCTATCCCACGTCCCTCTAACACCAGACAATACATTCTGCCGTTTGAAGCTTGGCTTCGTTCAAGCAAGAGTTTAAGGGCAGCATTGGAAATGGTCTTCATGCATTGTAAAACATTTGGGGGATCGAACTCGGGACTTCGGCAAACGATTTAACCACTACGCTATCCCCGCCCCTTGAAGGTCCGGGTTAGAATATTGGCCTTTAGAAAACCCACGCTTGTTGTAAGAGGCGACTAACGGGAGGTTTGCTGACTTCCTTGACACATGCCATTGGTTCCCAATTGCGCAAATCGATGCTAAAGCTGTTGATCACAGGATTGTCTGGTCCAGACTCGATTATTTACAGACAACTGCCATATCGCTGGAATATTGCTGAGTTTGGCGTAAAACGTAAGTCACTGGCTCACTCATTACTATCATCCACTGGTGTTGTTGTTAATCCCTTTGATTCAAACCCACAAAATTATCACTTTATCCATGTTCATGTATATAAGTCTTTTCTGTGCTGCGTTACTTCACTCTCGCATCATATAATAGTAAAGAAGTTGTTTTCCATAAAGAATTCTTCTTTATTTCTGTCATTTTTTTTCTGTAGATATTAAATGAATTATTGATGGACATTTATTAAATTATCATTTTGATCAGGTTATTTCAATTATGATAGTAAATGTATATGCTCACAGATATAGAATTCATCTCATTCATCTTCAGCAACGAAGATACCATTTGATTTACAAAACAGGCAAAGCCTTTCATCATATGCTAGTATACAATTACATCGCCGAAATAGGGCATATGTATTTTATTTGTATTTATCTTTGAGGGATACCATTACTTACTAGATATCTCTATACATTTAAGATCCGTGAGGGTCCGGGGTAGAATAGGCCTTCAGCAACCCATGCTTGCCATAAAAGGCGACTCAACTTGTCGTAAGAGGCGACTAACCGGATCGGGTGGTCAGACTCGCTGACTTGGTTGACACATGTCATCGGTTCTCAGTTGTGCAGATCGATGCTCATGCTGCTTATCACTGGAATATCTGACCCAGACTACAGACCGCCGCCATATAGCTGGTATATTGCTGAGTGCACTGCTGACGCTCGGCACTGATGGAATAAGACAAGGTTGGTTTGTAGTGCATCTTTTCCCAATTGTGCAGATCGATGCTCATGTTGTTGATCACTGAATTGTCTGGTCCACACTCGATTATTTACAGACCGCCGTCATATAGGTGGAATATTGCATCGTAAAACCAGATTCACTAGCTCACTTTTAAGAAACATTTTGACCAACATTTATCTCGTTACTCGTTGAACAAATATTTCTAAATTCAAATATGAAAATTGCTGTAATTCTTGAAAAAAAATCTTCCACTGAGATTCTTTAGAGGAATTTTTGAAGTCAGCTGGTGAATGTATGAGACGAGTATATGGATGACAACTTATACCCATGCCAATAAGTGCTTGTCATCCCCTTCAGTTTTATTTATAGGACTAGGGTGACAACCTTTATTGGCATGAATATATAATCGTCCTAAATGTTGAATTTTAGTGGAACTGAACCTTTAGATAAAAAAGGTGACGTTAAATTTGAAAATAACCTTTTCTGGAGTATTTGTGACAAAATTGTGACCGGATTGACATAGAGACGACTAGAGGGACGGGATGGTCAGGCTCGCTGACTCGGTTGACACATGTCAACGTATTCCAGTTCACACCAGATGATAGCGATGTCAGTCACTGGATTCTCCTGTCCAGACTCAAGTGTTTACAGAACGTCGTCATTACACGAGAATATTGCTGAGTGCGGTGTTAAACAACAAGTAAACAAAGTACAAACAAACAAACACAATGCTCATTGTTCGCTGGACGTCACCTCCTGCAGTTCAACGAGTTCGACAATTGTTGAAAGAGCGAGTCGACTAGAATGCGAATTCCGTGTTCAGGTTCGGCGACTGACGGAAACCCGAGTGTGGCATTAAAAGACAAAGGAGCAAAACCAGCATGGGTGTGATCGTTCCACTGACCACGCCCCGCCGCCTTATATTTACCATACAATCATCGCAAATTACACTGAACAGCAAAGGAAACGCAACTTTTTTGGGTCAATGTCTTAAATAGAAGACATAAAGTTTAACTTGAGGGCTTGGTTTTATAAGATTTTATTTTTTTCGAAACTTGCGTTTCTTTAGCTGTTCAGCATATTAGTGAATGTTATTTGTGCTGTTTTTCAATGTTCTGTCCAATGTTTTGATAACAAAACAAACACAGACACCTTCAGTGTGAAAACCTTTGAGTAGGTAAATTTGTTTGTGTTTGACAGAAAATTGTTTGATTTCCTGGTCTGTAGACCCTTCAAGTCATTTTCTGTCACTTCAAATAAAAAGGCGACTATGCTTGTCGTACGAGGCGACTAACGGGTGGTCGGGCTCACCGACTTGGTTGACGCATGTCATCGGTTCCCAATCGTGCAGATCGATGTTCATGCTGTTGATCATTGAATTGATTATTTACAGATCGCCGCCATATAGCGGGAATATTGCTGAGTTTGGCGTAAAACTGAACTCACTCACTCTAATATAACAATAGGACAGTTCCGATCAAGAAAGTGACACGGTGCGGAATGGAATAGTCCATGGGTTCTGACTTTGTTTAGAGTACCTTTCCGTATACAGAAACGTACCCGGGTACATGTTGACAATGACCCCTTAAGGCAAAGTCAAAAGTCAACGTCAAGTATATTATTCAATATCTCTTGCAAGGTATGCCGCCATCTTGGATGGAGCAAAAATACATTTACGACAATCTTACGATAAATGAGGACTCCTTATGACAACTTTACGATAATGCATGCCTTACACCGTCTCGAAAAGCTAGACCCAGAGTAGAGTAAGTGAGAATGACTATGCTGCTATTCCTGTAATGTCACGGCGGGGCACATCAAAACTGGACTTCACACATTGTAAGCAAGTGGGGAATCGAACCCGAGTTTTCAGTTTGTCGAGTGAAAGCTTTAACCACTAGACTATCCCACCGCCCTTTCTGAACAAGAGAAACTGAAGGCGATTATCAATATTATGGTTAGCATGTGCTATACGTTTCAAGCGCTTTTTCTATTCTTAAATTTGATGATAAAATTCGATCTGCCAAAAATTTAAAATTGCGAATGGTTTGTTGGTTTGTTCCGAAAGGATTATGGGGCCATGAGCTATTTTGAGCATCTTGAATATGAAATGGAATGATAACCTTGAAAATATTATGCAGTCCCTGTGTTATCATTTTTGCGGAGGTGAGTGGGCAAGTGAGTTTAGTTTCAGGCCGCACAGCTATATGACGGCGGTCTGTAAATAATCAAGTCTGGGCTAGACAATCCAGTGACTAACAGCATCGAGCTAGTCTGACCATCCGATCCCTTTAGTCGCCCTTTACGACAAGCATGGGTTAAACAACAAACCAGCCGACCAACTCTCATCACCAATTCGACCATTTGGGGATGTGGCCTCTTTTTAATTTGTTTGTTTGTTGTTTAGCGTCGTTCTAAGCAGTTTTCAAGCTACATGTCTGTAATTAATGGAATCTGGACCAGACAGTCCAGTGATTGAAATCATAAGCATCAATCAAGCTAACTGGGATACGGTGACATATGTCAACCAAGTCAGCGAGCCTGACCACCCGACCCCGTTAGTCAGACGGCAATCATGGGTTGCTAGAGATCAGATCTAACCCGGATCTTCACGGGTAACATTGCAATGGCGATGTATATCAAGTGAGTGAGTGAGTGAGTGAGTGAGTGAGTGAGTGAGTGAGTGAGTGAGTGAGTGAGTGAGTGAGTGAGTGAGTGAGTGAGTGAGTGAGTGAGTTTAGGTTTATGCCGAACTCAACAATATTCCAGCTATATGGGGGAGGTCTGTAAATAAGCGAGAATGGACCATATAAGCGCCAGCCTATTTCTAACCTAGATGGGATGCTGTTGAAATTGAGAAGACCAATCCACATTTAGATAAGTTTCATCATGTAACTGGTTTTGGGATATCATAATCATTTGTCGTTACAATTAAAGGAGTGAGTGAGTTTAGTTTTACGCCGCAGGTAGCAATATTCCAGCTATATTTCGGCGGTCTGTAAATAATCGAGTCTGGACCAGACAATCCACTGATCAACAATGTGAGCATCGGTCTGCGTAACTGGGAGTCGATGACATGTGTCAACCAAGTCAGCGAGCCGGACCACCCGATCCCGTTAGTCGCCTCTTACGACAAGCATAGTCGCCTTTTATGGCAAGCATGGGTTGCTGAAGGCCTATTCTGCCCCGGACCTTCACGGGTCTGTGTATCAAGATGTCTTCATTTAAATTTCGGACTAGTGAATCTTTTTGTGGACTGGTAACTCTCAGGCATAGTTAAAATTAGAAAAAATTGGAAACTATTTCGCACTGACATGTAAACGTGAAATTTTAATCAGTTGATTATCTTGTTCAAACTCTACACATAAATGTAATGACAACGACTAAGTCTGTTTAGCCAGCACAAGCACAATTGTTACCGATTATGAAAATCCATGTTTCATTCACAAAAAAATCCAGTGCAATGGGAAAACGTTTGTCCTTTTTATACTAAATCTGCCATTATCCTCTTCGTCCTTACATCTCTAATAGTCAGGTCTCACAGACTCTCCTGAACACATTTCCTGGAACAGAATCTTCGGTGGATGTGTCAACACTGTTGGGATTACAGTGGAAGCTGTCAAATCCGCCATCTGTCCAACCCGGCAAGGTGTCAACACCAGCATAAAATCTCAACCCCAATCATCAGCTCAACAGTCCGGCGCGTTGTCTAAACCGGATTATTTCTTCAGTCCCGATGAGTGCCGGATTATACAGCTTCCACTTTATAAACATCCAGTTGTCACAAGTTTTCGTGGTTTGTAGCTGCCTCATTCAGCATCATGGCCCATAGCCCACGCCTTTCTCTACACCACGGTCCATCAACATCAGAAAATACATGCTGCCATTTTCAGGTGTAGCCTCTTCTTTCTTTAAGACCAAGTGGTCATGTGGCCTCCTCGTTGAGGGGGGTGTTTCGTTCTACTCCATCTTAGCAGTATTCTAGCAATATCATGGCGAGGGACAACAAATATGGCCTTTACGTTGTACCAGTGTGGGGCACTGAACCCGGGGCCATCGGCGTGACGAGCGAACGCTTTAACCACTAGGCTATCCCAAAGCTCTCGCAAAAACGGCTATGACTTGTGATGTCTGCCGTAAACACGCTGTAAATATAGCTGGAATATGTGTAAAACCATACTTAGTAACTTTTCGCATTTTACTTGTAAGTTATATTTCTGGTGTCCACTGCTGTGATATTGCTGGAATATTGTCAAAAATGGCGTAAAACTGAACTCTCTCGCACAATAGCTGTTTCAAAACACGACATTTGTCAGCTCATATATTCATGGCTGATAACAGGTGGCATATGCAAACGATTAAGGTAATAACGACACGTATCTTATGTCTCAAAGGGAGATAACTTCACATGCCTTCATACATACGGCGCTATCACATCGTTATTTTTGGGCAGCATAGAAAACCATGTAAGGTTGTGCTGTCTGGTCGTACGCAGGTCATGTGACACGAGTCTATGTTTGCTTCCAATGGTTGCCATGGTAACTGGAGGTGGATATGATCCCCAGGATTCTGACGAGAAGTCATCATAGGCTATGATCCTATTATCGTAGATTCCTGTTGTCATGGTGCCTGGATATGGTGATCTGAAATAACTGTTTAAAAAAACATATTTGTAACTGATTGTACACAATTTTTTTTAAAAAACCCCAATAATAACAAAGAAACGAATATGATACAATGCTATTGATAGCTTGATACTGCAATTTTATTTTTAAAAATATATAGAAAAAAATAAAATTCAGTAGGATGGTCCATATTCCTCATCTTTCTCTACCCCACGTCCCTCTATCACCAGAAAATACATGCTGCCGTTTGAAGCTTGGCTTCGTTCAAGCAAGAGTTTAGGGGTAGCATTTGAAATGGTCTTCACGCATTGTGAAGCATTTTGGGGGTCGAACCCGGGACTTCGGCAAACGATTCAACCACTACGCTACCCCGGCCCCTTGAAGGTCGGGGTTAGAATATTGGCCTTTAGAAAAACCCATGATTGTTGAAAGAAGGGACTAACGGGAAGTTTTGCTGACTTCCTTGACGCATGTCATTGGTTCCCAATTGCGCAAATCGATGCTAAAGCTGTTGATCACTGGGTTGTCTGGTCCAGACTCGATTACTTGCAGACAACTGCCATATCGCTGGAATATTGCTGAGTTTGTCGTAAAACGTAACTCACTCGCTCACTCATTACTATCATCCACTGGTGTTGTTGTTAATCCCTTTGATTCACACCCTCCATCGCCAGACTCGACTATTTACAGACAGCCATATAGCTGGAATATTGCCGGGTGCAGTGTAAATCTAGACTCGTAGCCATTCGTAACTATCGTCTTCTTCCGTGACCTACAAGAGGATTCGTGCCCCTCTTGTACGCCGGTATTGCCAAGAATCGTGGCAAACCAATCAAATCGCATGGAAGCATGAAAATGGCGAAACCGCTGAACTTTAAAACTTCACGAAAAATATACCAACCACAATTCAAACATAAACTTTGAACTAAAAGATGAACGACTTTCAATACTGAAACATATTTGCAAAGGGAATAACCGTGTTTCTGTTTTGCCCACGGGATGTACGACATTCGTAGAGTCATGTTGATCTTACGAGACTATTTTCGTCTCCATCTCCGTTTGAGCTTAAACAGGACCCAGTCGTAAACGTGGTCATGAGAGGGTTTCGAGACGCCATCCGGCTTGTCGAAATGACACGAGTAGTTACGAATGGGTGAGTATCCTGTATTTCAAAGGGAGATAACTCCACATGCCTTCATACATACGGCACTACCACCTCGCTCTTCCTGGGCAGCATATAAAACCATGTAGGGTCGGGCTGCCGTGGTATCCGCTGATCATGTGCCACACGTCGATCACTGCTTCCAATGGTAGGTGGAGGTGATCTCCAGGATTCTCGCGAGAAGTCATCAAAGGTCACATTCCTGCTGTCGTAGATTTCCGTTGTCATGGTGCCTGGAGATGGCGATCTGAAATAACTGTTTGTTTCATTACACTGAAAAAAATGAAACGACTATGGGGAAACGTTTTTTTTACATTCTTTCTATTTCACTTTTATTTTATGAAACGATATTAGTCACATGCCTACTGTCTACTGCACAAATGTAACCGTGTTCAACTTTTGTAGCTTGATACAGGAATTCTACTAAAACTGCACTCAAATTAAACGTTCTGAAACGGAAAATGCATGTAAAGGCTGTACAAACATATGCTTTGTTTGTTTCTTTCTTTGTTTTGTTTTTCACTATGGATCACACTACAGAGATCATCCAGTACAGAGTCTTTATGTCTCAGTTTCTTGTTTGTTTTACGCCGCAGTCGGACACATTTCAGCCATATAGTGGCTGTCTGTGAGTAGAGTCTCGACCAGAGAATCCAGTGATCAACAGCATGAACACGCTACATGAGTACAAGACCAGTTTTGCTATCCTCCGCTAGGATACTGATGCAATATTGCTAAAAGTGGCGTAAAACATCCTCCAGCAGATTCACGAGAGTCTTGGGGTTCCGACTTCTGTGTAATACCTAACAAAGGAATGTACCTAACAAAGGAATGGTGCCTAGCAAAGGAATGGTAACTAACAAAAAACGGTACCTAACAAAGGAATGGTTCTAAGCAAAGCAATGGTACCTAACAAAGAAATGACCCCAAGCAAAAGAAATGGTGAAAACAAAGGAATGGTACCTAACAAAGGAATGGTCCCTAGCAAAGGAATGGTCCTTAGCAAAGGAATGGAAACCTAAAACCGGAATGGTGCCTAACAAGGGAATGGTGCCAGTACCTAACAGAGGAATGGTACCTAAGAAAGGAATGGTCCTAACAAAGGAATGGTACGTAACACAGGAATGGTGCCTAACACAGGAATGGTACGTAACAAAGGAATGGTCCTATGCAAAGGAATGATACCTAACACGGGAATAGTGTTTAATAAAGGAATGGTGCATAACAAAGGAATGGTACTTAACAAGGAATGGTGCTTAACAAAGAAATGGTACCTAACAAAGGAATGGCGACTAGCAAAAGAATGGTGGCAGTGCCTAACAAAGGAATGGTGCCTAACAAATGAATGGTACCTAACAAAGGAATAGTCCTTAGCAAAGGAATGGTACCTAACAAAGGAATGGTTCTATGGAAAGGAATAGTACATAATAAATGAATGGTACCTAACACAGGAATGGTGCCTAACAAAGGATTGGTCAAAGACAAAGGAATGGTAACTAATGCATAAAGAGTCCTAAGGAAAGAAATGGTACCTAACAAAAGAATGGTGCTTAACAATGGATTGTGCGTTCCAAAGGAATGGTACCCAGCAAAGGAATGGTCCGAAGCAAAGGAATGATACCTAAGACAGGAATAGTGCTTAACAAAGGATTGGTCAAGGACAAAGGAATTGCACTTAATAAGTAAATGGTTCTAAGGAAAAGAATGGTACCTAACAAAAGAATGGTGCCATGCAAAGGATTGTGCGTTACAAAGGAATGGTAAGTAACAAAGAAATGGTACCTGACAAAGGAATGGTCCCATGCAAAGGAATGGTACCTAACAAAGGAATGATCCCACGCAAAGGAATGGTACCTAACAAAGGAATGGTCCTAAGCAAAGGAATGGTACCTAACAAAGGAATGGTGCTTAACAAAGGAATGGTGCCTAACAAAAGAATGGGGCCTAACAAAGGAATGGTTCTATGGAAAGGAATAGTAACTAACAAAGGAATGGTCCCACGCAAAGGAATGGTACCTAACAAAGGAATGGTCCTAAGCAAAGGAATGGTACCTAACAAAGGAATGGTTCTATGGAAAGGAATAGTACATAATAAATGAATGGTACCTAACACAGGAATGGTGCCTAGCAAAGGATTGGTCAAAAACAAAGGAATGATAACTAATAAAAAAATAGTCCTAAGGAAAGAAATGGTACCTAACAAATGAATGGTGCAGAGCAAAGGAATGGTACCTAACACAAGAATGGTGCAGAGCAAAGGAATGGTACCTAACACAAGAATGGTGCAGAGCAAAGGAATGGTACCTAACACAAAAATGGTGCAGAGCAAAGGAATTGTCCTATGCAAAGGAA
This sequence comes from Haliotis asinina, assembly GCF_037392515.1. Taxonomy (NCBI): domain Eukaryota; kingdom Metazoa; phylum Mollusca; class Gastropoda; order Lepetellida; family Haliotidae; genus Haliotis; species Haliotis asinina. Next base: position 30,168,228 of record NC_090292.1, read on the forward strand.
TGGCCCTTGAAAACTATTAAACCATGTACACACACACACACTCATATATTCACACAAACGTACAGCAAACCCACACAAACACGCACACACCTACAGGTCAGACTATACCAAATCAGAAACCGTAGTTAACAAAGCACTTCAGTGTAAACTAAATCAACTGATGACAAGAGTTTTTATTGATGACAACTTCTTTATTGTGAAGGGTCAGGTGATGAAGAAATATAACATACTTCGAAGCATCGTGACCCTTCACAATAAAGAAGTTGTCATCCACAAAAAACTCTTGTCTTAATGTGTATCACTTCTAAATGCCCTCGAAAGGCGCTAATCATCTGACATCTGTGATTGGGTGATTTTGTGTATGATTTTTATAACGATTTTGTCAAAGCACACCCATCCACTAAATAAAACTGACCATATATTCTTAATATTTACTGTTGTCTTCTTTACATGATGACTTATACTGAATGTGACTACAGGTAATTCCGGGTTGTCGGCATTTTGTGCGGGACTGGGGTTGGTCTGTTTAGATCCCTCAGAACCAGTACTATGAAAAGGAGCTGAGTGAAGTCTTCTTTCTTTATAGCTTTTTAAGGCCAGACAATACACACACGTACATGTAGCCGTTGTTGATATATTAGATAATTTTGTAAAGCTACAACACTACTACAGAATGTGAACATGTTTGGTTTTGTGTGTCCTGTAACAGTGAACGAGCCAAAGCGACCGGTCGTCGTCCGTGAATACTTTGAAGAGTTACTTCCCTTAGACTAGTCACCTCGTGGGCTAGGGCCAGGAGAATCAGATGGTTATGTTCCGTTGTATTGTAACAAAATATTCAAGGGCCTTATAATACAGCTTCCCTATATTACGACGTACAGTTGTATGGGTTTCCTTCTTGAAATGTGCGTTCATAAGGTCTACTTAATTTCCTAAAGAGATCCGTGAAGTTCCGGGTTAAAGCTGATCTTCAGTAACCCATGCTTGTGGTAAGAGGCGACCGACAGGATCGGGCGAACTTGATTGACACATGTATGTCATCCTATGCCAGTTGCATAAATCGATGCTCATGCTGTTGATCACTGGATTCCTTGGCTCAGACTCGATTATTTACAGATCTCCTCCATACAGGAGGGACACGTCAGAGTGCGGCGTTAAAGTAAACTCAATCACTCACACAGTGTTGTTGAGTGAATGAATGTTCCTTAGCGCCGCACTAGATCGATCACAGGTGTCAGTGCAGACTGGAAGCTCACAATGTTTGGTAATATGAGTGACATGTCGCACAGCCGGTTGACACTGGCACAAAGACCGGTAAATCTATAATTTCATGTACATATTTTGGAGAATATCTTAATTGTGTGCTCAGTTTTCATTAAAACAAAATGCCCTTCAAAATGTCGCATTTTTTTTTTTGATGGCCTCTCCACAAGGGTACGATGGTGTCCCCCACCGTGACATTGCAAGATTACTGCTGAAAGCCTCATAAAACTAACTCACTCAGTCAGAACGCGAAATGCTCTTTGTTACCTTTTTTCGGTGTGTGTTTGTTTCCGATTGTCTCGCCTCCAAAAGTAAGCCGCACAACACATCAGTATAGCCAGAAACAAACACACCAGCGCCGCAAGCCCCGCCCCCACCATGAGTGGGAGGAGCGTCAGGTCACCTGTCGTGGCAGATGGCACAGTCGTGATTGGTGGTGCAGCTAAAAATAGATAGTTTCAGAAAAAATATGAGAGGACTTGGTGTATATTCATACAAGGGCTGACGAGCCGTAGACATCTTTTTTATTTCGCGATTACCTTCTCAAAGTGAGGCACCTTTTTGCCACAGGGGCTTACTTTATAAAAAGGTCCTTTATATAGCACTAGGGTAGGGCCTGTAAAGCTATATGTCTTTCTAACACTTTTTTTAAAGCGATACGGGGCGGTGGGATAATCCAGTGGTTAAAGCGTTCGCTCGCCACGCCCAAGACCCGGGTTCGATTCCCCACACGTGTACAATGTGTGAAGCCCAATTTCTGGTGTCCCCCGTCGTGATATTGCTGGAATATTGCTAAAAGCGGCGAAAAACTAAACTCACCCACTCACTCACCCTAAGCGATACAAGCCCCTGTGCATTTTGTCATATCTTCGTTTATGCTGTAAGTTGTTCACTGGTCACGAGGGGAATATGAGTTGCTGTACCCACGATGTCATCGTGGGTACATCAAGTCATGTTCCCCTCGTGACCAGCATACAACTTCTAATGTAACCAAAGATGTAACCAAATGTGCCAGAGAACAATGCATTTATCTTACCTATCACCTCAATGATAATTTTGAAGTGTTTGAATCACGAGTTGAAAACATTTGTTGACATCGTTAGATTTTGCAGGCAGGAACAGCAGATTAAGACTTATCTCCCTTCCTTAGATTTGCCTTCTCAAAACATCGGTAATTCCCATGCATCATACATGATTAAATGTTATTCGAGATGACGATTTACTAACAAATGAAGAATTACCCAATGAGTTCGGTATTCCCAGACGGCTACATAGAAAATGTTACTCGCTTGTGAGTGGAGACAACAACAGAAGAGTGCTAATGCAATCAGAAAACATTTATGTGTGAGGTAAGATAAGAGGCGGTACATCTAAGTTCTTTCGGTATAACCTGCATTGACCCATTCGCCACTTTGGTACGCCAACAAGGACATGGAGTTGTTGAAAAGAGGGTTGTATCCCGATATTCGAGCATTTAGAGGCAAGGTGCCATCTAGAGTGAGTGAGGGATCTGAGGTTTACGCCACTCTCGGCAATATTCCAGCTATATGACGGCGGTCTGTAAATAATCGAGTGTGGACCAGACAATTCAGTGATCAACAGCATGAACATCGATCAGCGCGATCGGGAACCGATGACATGTGTCAAGCAAGTCGGTGAGACCGACCGCCCGTTAGACGCCTCTTACGACAGGCAGAGTCGCCTTTTATAACATGCATGGGTTGCTGAAGGCCTATTCTACTCCGGACCTTTTGGTATTTAAAAGATCTGGACAGCGTACATATTATTCTATACTGAATGTGCCACAAAAAGAATGTGTGAAAGTCTAACGAATCAATGTGCCTCGAAAATTCACAATATACCCTTGGAAGACCATTTGGTTCTGATTCAATCGCTCAAAGCAAACTAGTTGATTCCAAGGTCCTGTTTCGATAACACCACGCATGCGCGAATATATCCAGAAACGTATTCGTCAACGTTAGCCCTTTTCAGCAACCTGCAAGAAGACCCGTGCCCCTATCGATGAAAGTTCTGAGCGAAAATAAGACAAACCAATCAGAATGCACGCAGGGCATCTAGTTCTCAAGTCATTGGGGAATCATTGGGGAATAATCATTGATGTTACATGTATTTTTTATCTGTAATTAACGTAATTTAGGCTATTACTTGCGTTTAATCTTACTATGTGTCAGTATAGGTTCCTTTTTGGTGTAAAGACCATCTGCAATGTATACATATATGGGGGAAATATAACACTATAGTCCCCCGGGTTCACAATTTTCTTTTTAGTTTTGTGGGTGGTATGGCACCCCGGTAGTCAAAGCGTTCGTTCGTCACGCCGAAGGTCCAGGTTCGACTAACCACATGGGTACAATGTTTGAAGCCTATTTTTGGTGTTCCCCATGCCGTGATATTGCTGGAATATTTCTGAATGCGTCGTAAAAACCATGCTCATTCACTCTTTCTTTTAACTATGTCCGTTTGTCCATAGACGGAACCCAGTCATAAAAAGTGATTGCACGAGGGAAACGGGTCGCAGTCTGGCTGTGGCAGAAACACAAAACCTGGTCACGAGTGTCAGTCTAATAAAAAAACACGTTAGTCTGCCTCTGTAATTTGGCACCACCCTTTCAGTGAGTAAGTGCAGTTAGCTAACAGCATTTCAGCAATATCACGGATGGGGAAACCAGAAATGAGCTTCACACAATGTGCCCATGTGGGGAATCGAACCTGGCGTGACGAGCGAACACCTTGACCAATAGCCAACCCTACTGCCCCGAGGACCCCGTTGAAATCCAGCAAGACAATATATGACCCATGACAATATTAAAGGAATTGTAATGATGACACTCGTATCTGAAAGGCTTGCCTTACTTACGGGTACTTCTCGTTGTCGGTACACATCTTGGTACCGGTTTGTCCCACGAGCCGTTGCTAAGACACGTGAGCACATTGTCACCAATCAGAGTGTAGCTGGAAGCCACGAAGCAGGTCACGGTGACCCTAGTCCCGGGGTCACGCTGGTACGTGCTGACACGGACGTCATCAACGTTATTTGCCGTGATGATGATGGGAGGTGGAGGTTTGGCTAGCTCTGGGCACAACATCTGGTCTGGAAAACACATACAACACACTACTGAGAGATGTCAACGCTCCGAGCCAGTCAAAGTAAAGTTAGGTTCAGTGTTATGCGTTTGTTCTTATACTGAGTCTAACAAACCCTAGTACAAGGTCGCGTCAGCTAATCGTTTCAATTGACCAACTGGCCTTTTGTAGCCGATGTATCTATTCATGTGCCCGACACATTGCACGTGCATTACTTTGAACCTTTTCCTGCTGTATGACACACGTTTACAAACACATTTTGGGAGGCGTTTGCGTGCAATACACAACGATTCCTGGCACGATTAACCTTCCTGAAGAATGGAAACTTGTGGATTAGTGATAGGTACGGGTAGTGCTTGTGGGTCTCCGTAATAGGCTTAGACGAACTGGGAGTCATCTTTTATACAGGTACAGATCATTAATAAATTGCAGAAAAGCATGTGTAAAGATCGAGCAGGTGAATATCTGTGTTTCGATGAAAAGTTTTCTTAAGAATTTGCTACGCATTTGGTTTACAATATATCAGTTCATGTGTAAACAGTACCTTTAAACAGCATGGAATATTTTGCAAAATCTGGGGTGGGGTGGGTGCGTGGGAGACAGTTTTGCAGAAGTATCAGAAAGTTCACATCACCAGCTATCTGTTTGACTGGATTTTACGCCGGTTTTTGCAGATTCCAGCAATCGGATCGGATCGGATCGGATCGGATCGGATCGGATCGGATCGGTGAGGTGAGGTGAGGTGAGGTGAGGTGCTTAAGAGTATTTCGCTCACATGGCGACATGCATGAGTGTGTATGTGTGGCTGCTTGCACTAGCCCAGACATAATAGGTGGTCTTATAGTGTCCGGTAACTGAGCCACCATGCCACAGTTATGCCATGAATACCCACTCAGTCACACTATACTGACTTCAGGCCAACCAGCCCTTGTTTTATCCTTTAATGCCGAGTGCCAGACAGTGATCTACCAGTACTACATTTTATCGTTTTTTGGTGAGCCTGATGATGGAACCAGCGACCTTCCGCTCTAGGGGAGGACGCTATAGACAAAGAAACAACACTGGCTAACTTAACTACACAATAAAATGAATACCAACAATTACTCCAAATCAGTTAGTGACATTTCAAGCCTTCCACCAATTGGAAACATGGAAACACTGCATCAGTATGTAGCAAAGAACAGGACGATTCACTGACATGAAGTTATAGTTTGTGCCAAACTCCTGCTTTGATGACTTTGCTGTTGTCTAGACAATTGTCTTACGTACATTAAAAATAATACACATACGATACAATTGTTAACCGTTTTTAACAAAATTAACAAAGCTCCATTGTTCCCAATGTTCTGTCTGTGTTTTCTTGCGTAATATACGAGTACAAAGACTCATTGTCCATGTTAATACACTCAAGCACCATGATGCATCATAAACCGCACATGTGGGTCCTGTTCTTTCGCGAAATATATTCATAGAATTCTATATTTGTTCGTACCGTACAACCCTGAATGTCAAATATGTTACATTTGTTAAATACTATATCTCGCAAGGCGCTACTCTCGTCACCATACTGGTTCCCAGCTCCCTTTGCGCGCGCCAACTTGCGACACGCGACACGAGCTCCAGCTAGCTTCTGGTAACGGACTTTCTGTATGCATTTAAGAACCACTTCTGGATTCAAATTGCGCAATTGCCAGATATGACTTAAGGAGGGAGTTAGTGAGTTCAGTTTTACGCCGCACTCAGCAATATTCCAGCGTCTGTAAATAATCGGTTGTGGACTATCCAGTGATCAACAGCATGAACATCGATCTGCACAACTGGGAACTGATGATATGTGTCAAACAAGTCCGCGAGCCTGACCACCCGATCCCGTTAGTCGCCTCTTATGACAAGTACAGTCGCCTTTTATGGCAAGAATGGGTTGCTGAAGACCTTATCTATCCCGGACCTTCACGGGTCTTAAGGAGGTCGGACGAAGTGTACAAGCATGCTTGGCTATCCCATCTGCAGGGATTATCGGGTCCTTATTGTCAACTGACAACCATGACAATATTCGAAAAGGAATAAAATGTTGTTTGTCACCGAAAGTACTAAAAACGTAATGTCTAGCGAAGTGTCATTGCGGGAATTAAAGATTTTTGTAAAAATATGAACATTTTGAGATGGCCCCTGCTTCATAGTACAATATGTCTAGATATATTGTATTGTGAAGCGTACTGGGCGATTATTTTCATTTTGCCACTGACGTTTCTTTTCCGGAATTTTGAACAACCCATATTCTTTTCTGTGTAATCTTTCGGAACTATCTTTGCTACCGTTCCAAGATGGGTTTTACGCTGTTTTACTACTATCCCAGCAATATCACGTCGGGCGACACCAGAAATGGGGTTCACACACTGTACCCATGCTGGGAATCGAACCCGGCCTTCGGCCGCTTGACTACCACCAAGAGGAACGACCTGCCAGACCAGGTGAGGTAACCTTATAACGTCCAGAGGCATTATACCGAATTAGACTGGAATCAAATCTTTCAGATCTGTTATTCTGCGTGAGGTCAATAAATTTCGAGGGCTTAACCCCCTGGATGCCACAGGGACATATATGTCCCTCCTCTTCACCCCTCACTTTGAAGTCGAATAAAATTCTAAATATACCACGCATATATAAATACTTCACAGTTTTGAATTCTGCGGAAAATTCCCAGTTTCTTGATACCATCCACAATTATCTCAGACCAAGCGAAAGTGCTTAAAATCGCCTTTCAAAATAGGCTTCTTCGTAAATGTCGCCATTTTTCAAACTGTACAAAATCGAGATTCACAGCGTTATTTGCAGTATGTTTTGAAATGTGAAAATCGGATAATTACTGGGAGTAATGCATTTCAAAAATAGCATATTAATGATCACTGATATCAAGTTTTCATGTAACCCGGAATGATAATTCTGAAACGTCACCGATGTACCCAGAATCGGTTGGGATGTTTTCGAAAATACACTTACACGAACGCTGAAGTGCGCTTTCCGCCATATTGGATAGTGTTTACTAAATCACGTTTCGAGAAGGCCGGTATTGAGAAGCCTATTACATCATGTATACTTCATAGTTAGCTGTGACAAATGCATCATTGAATTCCCCATATATCTTAGAATCAAATTACAAATGGTCTTTGTCACCAATACCAACTGTCTAGACAAAACGAAACGAAATATACTTTGTATGAAAACGAACGCTGTGCTCGAAAGACAGCGCTTGACTGAAATGTAAACAAAGAAAAAATCCAATTTTACACTGCGTAGCATTTTCGGAAATTTCCTAACATCCAGCCCTCTAATCATTGCTTACAATAGCTCAATACGCTTAGTATATTCAGGGGAAGAGTATCGTGGCAAAAAATAGCAAATTGAAAATAGATACAATGAAATAATTTGGTAATTCATAAGAAACTGTCAAACTTTTAGTGCAGCGTGACGCCATGACTGACGCAAAATCACGCAGAACGACAACGGTACTTATCGGCATTTCTGGCTTCTTCCGTCATTTACAATGTAAACGATAAGAACATATCACAATACACAGATAGTCAGAATAATTCTGATTACTTACATCTCACATTTGTATACAAAAGATCCCTGAATCAAGAAAAATGTCGTCGCAAAATCCTGTGTACCCTTCTCAGCGAAGCCGCCATTTTGAAAGAAATCGGTCATCGGTAGTGATGTCATACGTCAACATTGTTGCACATATTAGGCAATTTCTTTGAGGTGAAGGTCGGTTGAACAAGAGTAAACACAATGCCCATACCATTCCGATTGCACTTTTAGTATTGTGATGTATATTTTGCGCATCGTTCAGATATTTTTTCATGAAACTGATTTCAGTATCTACGTATATCCATGTTCAACACCATATCATGTGTGGATATAAGGTATCCGTTTTTATTCTTTGAAAGCTTTTGATAGTTTAAATAATATTTACATGGGAAACTGTCTAAGTAAGTGTATTATACCACATTTTAAGCCTCTACACAAGTGTTGGAAGATCACACGTAGCCATTACTGCAACATGTGCTTTAGTTCCCGTGATGTGCAATATTCAGTACGTTGGGACAAATATTGCAGTTTCATATGAACAGGTTAATAAACAACGATTTCATTCCAACTTATAAGTAAAACGGATAATATTAATGAAAATGATTTGTACATTTTATCAAATGTAGGGGCACACATACTACTATTTAAAGGAATTGTCTTGTTCATTGTATTGGTTCGTGTCGTTTTTATAGACAAAACTATTATCAATATTAATTGACCAGGTGCGAGTTTGTCAAAACGTTTCATGATTCATTATCATTGTTTTTAGATAATAAAGTCAATTCAAATGCTATTAAAATATATCTGATGGCAGAATGTCTAACTCAAACAATATTTATACGGAAATTGTTAAAAATATATACATCAGGTCAAGTCTTAATTTGGACAAGGATTACGTCCATTTTCTAATACTTCTTTACTGAAACATCGATCTCTTTGTACCTTTCATTGCATACTTATGAAGGGAATTAATTTCATAATCATGAGAAGAAAAGTCTTTTTCCTAAATGAATACTCAATGAATATTCAGGTGTTGTGAAATTTTTATTTATGCTAAATTGATGCTAGGTAGGTGCGCGTGTTGCTCACAATAAGATATGTAGTAAAACCGTGTAATTGTTGATATATTCAGGACACTATTTCAGTGATAATACCATTCATTTTATATTTTGGCTGAAAAGTGTTGAATTCTGACACAGAAGCCGAAATCTTTTACACATTGAGTGGAAATTAGGTTAGATATATACTAATCAGCAACCAGAGTAGTCTTTTTCCGACGTCACAAAATGCACAAAACATGCTGTGACGTCAACTAAAATGTCGCATTATTTTCAGTTATTTCATTACGTTTGAAAATGTTGCTGTTACTCCGTTAATAATGATGGAAAATTAATAAAAATACATATACACAAACAGGAGAATATGGGAATCTAAGAACTAAAATATGTATCGGATAGGGACATCCAAATCGCTATTGCCTGATTTTTGATGTAGTACACTTGCATCTTTTCTTACAAATTGTGAAACTACCAAACGGTATCCTCTCACATTGGGGAAATTTGTGTTGGAATAGTTTGGTTCACTGTGAACAAAACATCACGAAAATATACTGTCGGTATCCACAGCAAATTCTCTCCATGTGATCGGAGTTACATTGACCTAATGTAAACCATAGCTGAGTTATGCCCCCTTATCTTTATACGTGCATGAATACTGTGTCGACGTTTGACGTCATGGTAAAAAATCGATTTTTGACATTTATTGCAGGTCATTTTTAATTTTGTGATTATGACGTTATGCATTAGTACATACATCCATTTCATATACACATATGTCGTTCAGATATCAAGCTGTATTTTCTTCGCTCACACTTTCCGCTAAGATGCCAAATTAAAAAAAACCGTAGCAGAGTGCTTTTATTGGTGCACGATAAAAAACGGAGAAATTTACTGTTTTTCAACACACAGAAAAGTTTTGGACAACTTTTAGCAGTGTCTATTTCTCAGACCCCTGAGGTAGCCGCATATATATTTATACCAACTGATGAGAAATTAAATATTCTACATTTCTGTGCAATTTTATAGCCGTACGCAGATCCAGTACCACGCGAGCGCAAATCTCGCACAACGTTCACTTTTCAAACCTTACGAAAATGTGCGCTTGAAAAAAAACTCGGCATCCAGGGGGTTAAGTGGACTACAACAGCTGGACGTGGATACATGTGAGTTAGGAGATAAACATCATGTGTTGGCCAATTTCCGGGTGTTATTGAGTATTTGAAGCACGGGAATGCATTTGGAACCGACGGCGTCAGCCGGAGGTTTCAAATGAAATGTTCCCGTGCTTCAAATACTCAATAACTCCCCGAAATTGGCCAACACATGATGTTTATCGACATTGTAAACAAAAAAGTAAACCAAAGGGGTTTTACTGTCTGCACTCGTTTACATCGAGTATGAGTACAGCAGTAAAGTGTCATCAGCTGGCCGTTTCAGCTGGTTCCCATGGTAGCGTCTGGAGTTGCTCATTTGTGACGTCATTCTAACTTTACGGCACAATATGATTTGAATGACGTGACCACTGTTGATGACACAACAAAACAATTGTTTACGTGTAATTACGCAGTGAATAGTCTTCCAGTTTCCGGGAATCTAATACCATTTGATCATGTTTTTCAACCAATCAGATTACAGAACACAGTGACTTTTGGTTTACAATATGGTTTATCTTTATCAATATTCCAACGTCACACATTGAACCCATGCTGGGAATCGAACTCGACGTGGCGAGCGACTAGCCCTGACTACATATAAACATCTGTCACTGCTTTGTCCACCCTTAGCTACGTCAAGTCAATTTAAGGACTTATGAGCCTGAATACTGAGGAGAGCGTTATGTCGCCAGCCAGGTGACAGATCATGACGTCACGGTCAAGGCCGCGAGACAAACACATAGTTATCCCGCTCACAACACCCGTGCCTGCTGTTACACTAACGTCATTACTTCGGGATTTTCTCCCACAGCATGCAGACACGCTGTGATGTACCTGAGATATCGTTCGTTCCATCGTTCGTTCGTTCGCGGGCTGTTGGGTAGCCTAATTCTTGAAGCATTGGTTATTCGCGCAGAAGGCCGGAGTTCGATTGTCCTCTTTGATACATTGAGCGAAACCAAGTTCTGGTATTCCCCGCCGTGACATAGCTGGAATATTGCTAAAAGAGGCGTAAAACCATACTCACTCACTCGTCCGTTCACTCACGCACTCACTCACAAGCACAAGAATTTGTACAGAGCCCCTTGTGCCACTTCCGAGTCCAAACACTCTACTAGTAGTAAGAACCGACTAAACTGATCGGGCGGGCAGCCTCGGTGACCGAGTTGACTGCGTGTCGATGGGGATCTTTGCTCACTATATCGTTCTGACCGAGATTCGATTACTTATATAGCGCAATCATTGGTGACAGTTGGTGAGCGGTATTTAGCAAAGCTTAAGGACAGAGTATGCGGTCTAAGTTCTGAATCAGCGGATCGTGATTTGGCAAAGGGAGATAACTACGTATGCATTAAGTGGGTTACAAATCTGGGACTAAAACAACCACCAGCATATTAGAAGGGTTCAGTATGGACAGAACACTCCATACGGTGTTGTTCAGTTCGCGTGGGCAACGTCAGCAACGTTTTAGCATTGCGACGTCACATTATACTTCAATATTCTTGCGCTACTCACTGTCTCACAAACTGTCCACCTCACCTGGGAACACATGCGTTACTCGCTGACTGTCTCACAAACGTGGAAAATGTCCATCTCACAGGAGAACACGTCCGTTACTCCCTGCCTGTCTCACAAACGTGGAAAATGTCCATCTCACAGGAGAACACAGTGGCCGACTATCTCTCACACGTCGAATATGAACATCTCCCACTTGGAAGCAACTGAAATAATTTTACTGTATCAGAAAGGTATCTGTCAGAGGGCAACAAAAGACAGTCGCATTCAGCTACAAAGTTGTCTTAACGGAGACATATATGTCACCATACGCGACGTTACATCTTGACGGCAATACGATGCAGGGCATCTATGCGTGACCGGGACAGACAAATTATTTTTGCTATGTTAAAGGTAGCATGACTGTTAGTGATTGGGCTAGTTTAGTTTCAAGCCTTTTAGCAACGTTCCAACAATGCCACGACGGAGGACACCAGATATTGTCTTCACACATTGGTCCTATGTGTAGAATCGAACTCGAGACCACCGACCCACAATGACAAATGAATGAGTTTAGTTTTACGCCGCACTCAGCAATATTCCCGCTATAAGGCTGCGGTCTGTAAACAATCGAATCTGAACCAGACAATCCAGTGATCAATAACATGACATGTTTCGACGACGTCAGTGAGCCTGACCACGCGATCCCATTAGTCGCCATGGGTTACTGCATGCGCTACTGAAGACCATTCCTAACCCCTGATCTTCACGGTTTCCATACAAGATGTTAAGTTCATGTGTCAGGGCGTGGAGTCATCCCACAGACGGCAATCTTACTTTGTCGCTCATGCCGTTGATCACTGGACTGTCTCGTCCATTCACGATTATTTACAGACCGACACCATATTGCTGGAATATTGCGGAGTGCGGCGTAAAACTGAACTCACTCACTCCTTACTTTGTCGGCCTGCAGACGAGGTTAAAATCTTTGATCATGCAGACAAGACGTCCGACTTCCGTGGCTAGACGGATCACCAGTTCACCTGATACGATCAACAATTTCCGTGACCGTGATCGTTAATTTTTGTGATGAAGTCAAAAATGTTATAACATTTGTATTTTCTGTATATTATACATTAATAGTTTTGAGTATGTTCATATACTTGCAACTGCGTCACTTTTAAAACATGTAAATAAAAAAATAGATTCGTAGGGGCAGTCGTTGCAGGGATAACCCAACCAAAGTGTCGGACACCACTGTGGACGTTTTTTCTAGAGTTCGAAACTTTCGAGCAAAGGCTTCAGTTTGGAAACATTTTCAGTTGACCCAGTTCACATATGGGTCCTCTCAGTGGAAACTAGCCGGTGGGATTGTTTCGAAAGAAAGAAAACAGTAATTTCATTACCTTAACCATGCTCTTCAGAGACCAGGGGGTAGAATAGACCTTCAGCAACCCATGCTTGCCATAAAAGGCGACTATGCTTGTCGGAAGAGGCGACTAACGGGATCGGGTGGTCAGGCTCGCTGACTTGGTTGACACATGTCATCGGTTCCCATTTGTGCAGATCGATGCTCATGTTGTTGATCATATGTCTGGTCCAGACAGGATTGTCTGGTCCAGACTCGATTATTTACAGACCGCCGCCATACAGCTGGAATATTGCTGAGTGCGGCGTAAAACTAAACTCACTCACTCAGGCACCTTCAGAATATATTGCAATACATACTCTAATACAACAACACATATCACAATATATCGCAATATGATTTTTTTAAATACCCAACGCTACCGACTAGATAAGAAAGTCATGTGTAAACCCTACAACATTAAAGCCAAGCAGAACGTGAAACCACTTCAGAACGTCAAACATGGAATAATTCTCGCATTACCAGGCGCACAGACTTATCGGTATCTTTAAGACACAAACTATAATAATCCCGCACAATGATCTTGTTGTCTCCCTTGAGTGATGCATCAATCTCGTGTTCACAAGTGACGTTATCATCTGACGTCAAACTGACAGGAGTCAGAAAGGTTAACCAGGGTCGTCAGCCTACACTCGCTGGAACTCTCTTCACAGCGTATTACAGAACAAATCACAACAGGAGCGAATATGTAGTGTTCTGCCTGAAGGAATGAATATCAGCTTACAGTTTTGAACATGCATACTTGTGAGGGTATGTTTTTCTTGAAAACACTGATCATACAATTTCAAAAAGAGGGGTGAAATTCGATATACCAAAGACGTATATACGTATATACGTATATACGTCTTTGGATATACATTCCCTTGGAATGTTTTCCATAAAGCGCGACATTTTATATAACACTTTTTAGTAGATTTTGTTTTCAAAGGATATTATTTCCAAGGGTATTCTCACATGAATACTTGAATACATTTTCCTCCTTAACCTATCTCCAAACATCAACAGTTACTGTTGTTAAAGGCACTTTTCCCGTGAAAGAGTTATGGAGTGAGTGAGTGAGTGAGTGAGTGAGTTTAGTTTTACATCACTTTTGGTAATATTCCAGCAATATCATAGCTGTGGAAACCAGAAGGGGGTAGTGACACATTTTATTCATTTGGGGAATTGTACCAGGGTCTTCGGTGTGATGAGAGAAAGCTTCAACCACTAAACTACCCCACCCCCTCCACCCCCCACCCCACCCCACCCCTGAAGCTGATAATCAGTTGATATGGTAACCAGCAAGAGAGTTTCAATTTGGTAGGTGTCTGATTCTAGTATTTCAATAGTAATAACTAATGATTTGCATAAAATGTTATAAATTCGGTGTGAGATATTTATGAACCTCTTTCACTGTCGTTAGTTCCCGTGACTATATCACTGAAATGTTGCCACTCACTCACTCACTGACAAAGACCTGAGACATCTGTCGGCTTACCTCAACCCAATCTCAATCACTCCTTCCAACACTTGGAGCAATCCATATTTGAAACGGCGTCACTAGTTTCACTAGTCTGCAGTATTATCTCATTCCACAAAAGTTTCCTCAAACTGGGTCAAAGTTGTAGTCAAGCAGTACAATCGTGTAATATAATTTTGCCTATGTTGTGCGAAATTGCACCACAATCAATCCTCATAGATAGGAGAAATCCTCGACTCATCTCAATCCACTTACAGGAAGACTTCTTAGATGTGGATTCTTTCGTTTCAGCAGGTCACGTGACTATTACACTCACATGGCAATGGGATCGGACTGTATTCGACTTTCGACTTTTTGAAACCGTGCAGTGTAACTCCTGTATTGCCTCACGAGAGCTGTTGCAGGTATCGGAATAATCCAGTTGATGCAGAATTATTTGATCAAATTGCAGCAACAACAGGTCTACCCAGTTTTCAGTTCTGACAAATGGAACCACTGTCGAGAGAACTACAACTGAAACATTTTTTGGATTATCCAGACAACATATTCAGCCTGGTAACAAAACTGATGTATGTCACAAGGTCGAAAATACGCATGGTCTGAAAGTTCTTAGTGACGGTCATACACGTGACTATGTCATAACACAACCATGACGTTGTCGGATTCATCCGAAACGTCACACCGACTGGGTTCGGCCTGTAC
Source organism: Haliotis asinina (assembly GCF_037392515.1). Lineage (NCBI taxonomy): Eukaryota > Metazoa > Mollusca > Gastropoda > Lepetellida > Haliotidae > Haliotis > Haliotis asinina. The sequence continues at coordinate 30,183,483 of NC_090292.1, forward strand.
TCGATTTACGTTGAAATAGTTTAATACAATTCCTCCATATCTTTGTGATGGCTGATTCGGGCGACGGAATAAGCCGATTTACGCTGAATGCCTTGAACAGCTTTGCACAACAGCTGCAACAATCCGGGTTAGACAACAACAACATCCAAGTGTTCGCATTTAATAAGCCAGGTATACAGAAATACTGGTGAACAGGCTACCATTCGTGTACTAGTATCTTTGAAACTGTCAGGTTCTCCTTCCCACAGAAATTCGTCATCTTCAGACCGTCCTGAATCAGGTATATCATTTAACAATGTCCTACATGACCACCTTGCCTGTTTCCAAATCACGCCAAGCACTCTCCCTTTAAACTCGCCATGTTTACGACCGTTGTATACAGTTAAGGTATATATGTCCCTCTCTGTGTGAGAAGGTAACCTCAAACGGTGCGTTCCGAAACATGCACGCCTCAGTGACTCGTCGTCCAACTGCAGGTCACGTGACTCACAGCTGTCTAACCCTATTGTATTTTATTGTGAGGCTTTATATAATAATCGATTTCTTTCTTTGCCGTGGTAGCCGTGATAGATGTCAATCGAAGAATATGCTAGATTTTCAACAGCTGGACGTGTATGTTGACAGCTTGAAGTGACGCATTGAAAGCGGGTCGTTTGTTTGAGTGTATTTGATATTACGAGCTGGCCTTTTTCTAATTTGTAGGTGGAGTTGTTTTACGCCACGGCATTCAATATATTTGTTACATCAGGATGTTTACCTGTAATTAATCAGAAGTTTAGTGTTATTTTAGCTTTTGGCAATACTCCTGCCATATCACGGCGGGAGACACCAGAAATGGGCTTCACACATTGCACCCATGTGGTTAATCGAACCCGGATCTTCGATGTGACGAGAGAACGCCATTCGGCTACCCTACCGCCTCTTATTTAATCAGACAAAACTGTGATTGTTGTGAAAAGCAACAAACCCAAGCGGTTCAACAAGTCAACATACCTGATCACTAGATCTGTCAAGTTGGACAAACACCTCGCACAGGTATACTGCCAGCAAAAAAAAAAAAAAAAAAAAAAAAAAAAAAACGAAAAAAAACGCAACTGTCTTTCTTGTCATTTCATTAGATAGAAGACATAAACATGAACGCTTAATTTCATGAGATTTACCTTTCGCTTTTCTTTGACTGTTCAGTATATCAACCCCAGATCAAAAGGGGGAGATTGGTCTTGATTCAAATGGGTGGTAAGCATATTTGCTGCATTTTATTACCATTTCAGTAGTATCCACTTCATGATCTGACATGGTGAATGAGTGTGTTTAGTTTTAGCAAAATTCCGGCAATGTCACGGTGGAGGACACCAGAAACGGATTCACACATTGCACCTGTGTGGGAAATCGAACCCATGTCTTCTTGGGTATGACGAGCAAATGCTTTAACCACTCGGCTACCCCAGAGCCTGATCTGGAACAAGTTGATATATCTGGATGTAAAGTGAGTTAGTGAGTTTAGTTTTACGCCACACTCAGCAATATTCCAGCTATATGGCGGCGGTCTGTAAATAATCGAGTCTGGACCAGACAATCCAGTGACCAACAACATGAGCATCGATCTGCGCAACTGGGAACCGATGAGATGTGTCAACCAAGTCAGCGAGTCTGACCACCCGATCCCGTTAGTCGCCTCTCACGACAAGCATAGTCGCCTTTTATGGCAAGCATAGGTTGCTGAAGGCCTGTTCTACCCCGGGATCTTCACAGGTCCCTGGATGAAAAGAGTATCAGGATCTGAAGTCAGGCTAGTCATCCCATCATGTTTATAACTTCCGCTTGACCTGAATAACTCCACATGCGCATGACCCGGGAGGTCAAATGGCACAAGCGGCAGGTCAAGGTAACTATATGAACTAGGGGAACAGAAAATGCTATTAATGTTGGGTTCTTGCGAAGCATGGGTACAAGGAATCGTTACAGAACTTGTCCCGGAAAACAACACTTCTTTAAAAAAAAACAATGATTTTATGTTGTAACTGAATTGTTTATACAAGCATATGCTATTTAGTTTGGTTCACTAACTTTAAACCATACAGATTTCAGTTACTTTCGCAATGAGATTTACTTTCGCTATCACTCCCTAAACCTGTTCCACTTGAAACACCAGATGCTGCTCGCTCGCAGTCTGAAATCCGAATCGGAAACATTAAAGAATCTGTACCGTCTTGTTTAAAGAAAGTTGCTGACGATTTCGCGACACCGAGAATACAAATGGCGATCTCATCTCCATTCGGACATGTTGACAAAGAACTGAGTCAGGTGCACCCCTTCACAATAATAGACCCAACCATTTGTGACAAGGCTACGGTCACGCAATGCATCAGTATTCATCAGATCAGGTCAAGCTGAGCATGTTGTAGGAGCGGTTTGGTTTTGAATGAGTTGACATTGTCATCATAACCTGAGAGTCTATAATAATGTTGCTCATAATATCAATCACTGGATTGTCTAGACCAAACGTGATCTTTACAGTTGGGGGTCATACTGTAACATTGCTGTAACAAGTTACCATCCTTTTTTCTAGTGGACCCTTGAACAACAACTAGCAACAAGCAGGACTGGGTGGTCAGGCTCCTTGACTTGGTTGACACTCACTGTATCCCATTTGTGTAGATTGGTGCTCATGCTGTTGATCAGTGGTATGGAAAATACCATGTGTAAGATCCCGAAACAGTACATTAGTCACCACTAAGCAGGAGAATATATGTTTATTTCAAAAAAAAAACAAAAAAAAAATACAACGGACCAGTATTTTGCATAGGTGTAACCATGGTAACATCACACAAGCACGTGTATATTTTGTACACAACAATAACTATACATCAGGACAAAACTATTGGCTGAAATATATAACAGCATCAATGTAAGCTGTACACAACTACTGCATCAGAAAACGGAAATGCAAATGCCCTAAATATACAGAATACTTGTACTAGTACTATGAATTATTGAAGATATTTTGTCCAGCAACCTATATTTTGAAAAATCCTACTTGTCACACCTGTATACAATGAAACCTTGTTACTCCACACTGTATCTTTCTGGAGAATTATTACTGTATATTATCAACATTATCATATTTACTATCGTAGTAATAGTAGTAGTAGTAGTAGTAGTAGTAGTAGTAGTAGTAGTAGTAGTAACACCACATTACACCATAAATGGAGCACTGCATGCACTCAGTGTGCATGTGATTTTCATTCTGTACTCCCTGGGAAGTATACGAACCAAGCTGCCTGTGTGTTGCTAGAAGCCCTGTTACATTTTCACCTTACCAAGCACCACTTTCCCTGCAGTATACCAACCATAAACAGTCATTTTATATTTTGAGGTCAGGGAGCTAAAATCAGTACAATCTGAATATGTCTTGCAAACTAGTATTTCTAGGCTAAACCCTCGGCGACCTATTTTCTTGAAGACTTTTAGAGTTATATTATAACAGCACACCATGCATGTTAAATGTTCTCAAAAGATTATTTGGAGAGAGACTATTTATTGTCCAGTAAGAGGGTGTTCAGATTCCCAAGGTCCATTGAAGGTGTTTTCACTATACATGTTAGTCTTCACAACAGCACTTCAAAATAACCACCCACTCAACACCTAAGACACAGTATTTAGTCAGCTAATGTTTCACGTCACTTCAGCGATGTGTGAAAACATAGCTTTGTTTTTCATTGTTAAGGAAATTAATTTTTACACACCAGTCTTTGCACTTAAAATACGAAGCTTAGTTTTTTCGAGTTAAATAAATTAATTTTCACACACAAATTTTCAGACACTTTCCATACTGGTTATTTATGTTACCATTAGTTTCAGTTTGTAATCATTAAAAGGTCAGTTTGTCACAGGAATGAATTAACTTAACGTTATGAGTGAGTTAAAAGGAAAGCCCACACATTTGTCACCTATTTCGTGTGTACTCAGTACACATCAATGTCATATGTACACTCTGGAAACTAGAATGGGCAAACCACATTGTACTCCACTTTAAGCCATATTCTAGTTGCACTAAGACTATCCAAACGCCCTTGAATAAAGAAGTGAGGGAGTTGTACAAAGAGTTCCTTTTCTACAGTTCTTCAGTTACAGCCCTTTGGTTACAGTTCTTCGGAGCTGTTCTCCAGTTACAGGTCTTCAAAACAGTTCCTCAGGAGTGTTCTTCAGTTATAGGTCTTCAGAACAGTTGCTTAGGAGACTTCTTTAGTTAAGGGTCTTCAGGACTGTTCTTTTGGAGAGTTCTTCAGTTATAGCTCTTCAGGACTGTTCTTTTGGAGAGTTCTTCAGTTACTGGTCTTCAGGACTGTACTTTTGGAGAGTTCTTCAGTTATAGCTCTTCAGGACTGTTCTTTTGGAGAGTTCTTCAGTTACAGGTCTTCAGGACTGTTCTTTTGGAGAGTTCTTCAACTACAGGTCTTCAGGACTGTTCTTTTGGAGACTTCTTCAGTTACAGGTCTTCAGGACTGTTCTTTTGGAGACTTCTTCAGTTACAGGTCTTCAGGACTGTTCTTTTGGAGAGTTCTTCAGTTACAGGTCTTCAGGACTGTTCTTTCGGAGAGTTCTTCAGTTACAGGTCTTCAGGACTGTTCTTCAGGAGACTTCTTCAGTTACAGGTCTTCAGGACTGTTCTTTCGGAGAGTTCTTCAGTTACAGGTCTTTAGGACTGTTCTTTCGGAGAGTTCTTCAGATACAGCGGTACAGTTACAAATCTTCATGACAGTTCTGAAGTTACAGTTCCTCACTTTGCAAAGAAAAAACAAAGTCACCAGTCTGAGAAAATTCCTACTTTGACTCCAACCAAAAATGGACTTTGAAATTCCTCTAATACATATTCAGTTAAAATGAAATCTCTGGGGTGACTCTGTCATTCCTTAAGAACATTATGAATAGGTTTCATATGTTTACGTTGATAAAAGTGACTGGAGAAAACTGAACTGAAACAACAAAGATTCACCTCATGGGTTTCTGACTCTGACAGAACAACCTGAAGGAAGCCACATGTGCCCCAAGTAGGAATAAAACCCAGACACAAACATACCAGCAAGAAGAACTCACTGTGATGCACTAAAATGATAATCAAAATTAGAAAGTGAGCGAGTTTAGTTCTATGCTGCTTTTGGCAATATACAGCACAACCATGTGGGTATACCAGAAATAGGCTTCACACACTGTACCCATGTGGGGAATCAAACCCTGGGGCTCCTTTCACAACTATCATTCTTCAACAGTGCACTAAGGTTACCTTAGTCTAACTTAGCCTTAGTCCAGTGCTCAAGAATGGGAGTTAACCTTAGTAAAGGTTGCTTTGTGAAAGGAGCCCCCGGTCTTCAGTGTGAGAAGCGAATGCTTAACCACAAGGGTACACCACATTCCCTAAATTCTGAAAGATGCCAAAAACAAACATGGTAATATGGGAATCAAACTCAGAGAGACACCAGAAATAACATTCACATAATGAGTGTGGCTACAACTAGACAAGGGGAGCTGTGAAGAATCTGTTCATATTAGCAGCAGAAAATCCTGTAATGAGAAATAATAAACAATTCAACTTTATTTTTTTATCGAGAGAATAACAATTTCCTACAACCATTTATTATTACACATGATTGCTGAACTAGTTCCTTGAGATTTACATCAAGTAAAACACATATACTAGAAGGTAGTATTGATATGTACAAACACAATATTCAGATGTCAAATGCTTTTAAAGCAATAATCAAAATATATATATTTGCGTGGATACCAAAAATATTATTGGGTTCAAACTTCAGTGTTAAAAATATGAACAGAAAGCACAAGGTATGAAATGTGGTTTTCCAATATGTAGGAATGTTGGGCTGATGAAAAAATATTTTAAAGAAAATATTACTGGAGAGCAAGCAAATGAAAAAAACAATGAGAAGTTTAACTTTTTAGGGACTATTCATAATTTATGGCTGATGATGATAATGATTTTTATGGAGCTGTCCATTAGAATTCTAGAATTTCTGTACAATGTGACCAACTCTATGTCATGCACAAACGCAATGTGACATCCCCCCCCCCTCCCTCCCCTCCATCCACTACTTCCCTTCAAACTCAAATCCCCTAATTTTTATGCAAATTTGATTAATATTTTCATGTACAAAACTGATGCAATCCTACCTAACCACAACAAAATGGGTGATACCCTTAAAATCCCATCCTATCCCCAACCACTACTTTTGAAGATTTTGAAAAAATTCTAGACTCCATTCAGTTTATCATACAGGCTGCATGTTGTGAAGAATATCAAATGATTCTGAGTGAGTGAGTTTAGTTTTACACCGCTTTTAGCAATATTCCAGCAAAATCACAGCTGGGGACACCAGAAATGAGCTTTACACATAGAACCTATGTGGGAAATCAAACCCAGGTCTTTGGCATGACAGGCAAACACTTTAACCACTAGGCTACCCCTCTGCCCAAATAGAAGTCCTTTTAAAGTGTCACATGATATAATAGAACATTCTGATGATCTGTAGCAGGTAATGCAGCTTCTAAGCAGCTGATTCTACTGAAAGTCCTAAAGGCTGGCTGTCTTGTTTAAGAACAGTTTTACAGCTATTGTTGACATTCCATTCTATTCTATTCTATTGTTGCATTTCTATACATACTGTATCTACAAGAGCTGTAACATTGGACACAGCTCTGTGCAAACACCTCCTGTATACAGTACAACTTCAGATGTGCATATACTGAAGGAAACAAATAAGGGAACAGTCCAGTTCATGGCAGTGTTCCTTTATTTATTCTCAGATATCCCTATTCAAAGCTGGTGATGAAAGCTGGTGATGAAGGAACGTTTTAATTTTGTGTTCCTTTATTTGATTCTCTGAGTACAATTACTACCATAAGCAAATATATTGACATTTTATACCAGTGCAAATATATTGAAAGCCAATACCTTGGACAAACATTCACATGTTGTTCCAGGTGCAAATATTGTAACATTCAATATAAGATGCAAACAATGAAATTTTATACCAGGTTTAGATATTGGAATTTTCTTCCTGAACAGGTAGATATTTTATAACTGGTGCAAATGTACTGACATTCTACTTAGACATCTAGTACCACAAATGAATATATTGATATTTGTGTGAGGTGCAAATATATAAAATTTTGTACCACATATAAACATAGACCTTTTGCACCAATAACACACTCATACATTTGCATCAGTGCAAATAAACAGATGTTTTGTACCAGGTGTAAATACAGTGACATATTGTATCAGGGGCAAACTGCCATATTCTGTACCAGACATTACTATATTGACATTTTGTACCAGGTGCAAATATAGTGACATATCGTATCAGGGGCAAACTGCCATACTCTGTACCAGACATTACTATATTGACATTTTGTACCAGGTGCAAATATAGTGACATATCGTATCAGGGGCAAACTGCCATACTCTGTACCGGACATTACTATATTGACATTTTGCACCAGGTGCAAATATAAGACATTTTGTATCAGGGGAAAACTGCCATACTCTATACCAGACATTACTACGCTGACATTTTGCACCAGGTGCAAACATAAGACATTTTGTATCAGGGGAAAACTACCATACTCTATACCAGACATTACTACGCTGACATTTTGCACCAGGTGCAAAACTACACATTCTATACCTGGTATAACTGAAGGGGTATTTTATAACAAATATAAATTTATTTATTATCCACGTGGTACCTCGTAAAGGTGTTTCATAACAAAGTGTTATGACAAATATATGTGTCACAACACTTTCCAGTAATTTGATTGGCTAACTCATGACATATACTCATGGAAACATATATGGGAACATACAAAAGTTTTCCTATATTTTTTTCAGGTTTCTTTGCGATTTGAGTGAAATTCTGGATATAAATAAAGGAACAATTGTACTTTCATGTGTTCCCTTATTCGTATCTATGAGTATATATTTTGTCTCAGGTGCAAATGTATTCATAAAGAAAGATTATTCTAGTCCCTCCTATCAACACACTGCCCAGGTGAATCAATGTTTCATTTGCCAATCACACTACCTATTATGTGAATATCTGAAAATCAGTTTACACTGTCAGAATAACCGTAAACTGGATACAAAACATATATTGATTGGTTTTCCAGCGGTTGACTATACCAAACTGTCACTACTGCAAGGTGTCCCTGGTAGATTGAGGGGTATGTGAGTATGGTTTTACACCACTGTTAGCAATATTTCAGCAATATCACGGAGAGAAATACCAGAAATGGGATTCATGTGGGAAATCAAACCCTGGATCATTGGTGTGAAGAGCGAACGCTTTTACTGCTAGGCTACCCCCTATGATTGAGGAAGTAACATGATACTATTTGAGATTATTGGTTTCACTCGACTGTTTTTATCAAAACGTTTTACCAATATAAATGTCCACCTCACACAATCACTGACCCCTTTTGCTCCTGTAAATGTTTTTCTCATACCAAGCTTACTGGTGCAGAAATATTACTTAAAAAACTTTAAGATATGATGTTACTGACAAAATTTTACTGCCCCATCATTTTCTAATGCATGTCTTATCAGAGTGTAAATAGACAGGACCGCTTTACTAAAAAACTGTTGGTAAAAAACACTCTTTTGCTGTTAGTGATAGTTTTACTGAAGGATATTCACTGAAATAAGTTTTGTTAAAATGGACTTTTACTGATGGTTGTTTTGTCGATGTGTCTGTGGATGGACATGACTGTTTTATTGATAAAACTGTTTTTCTAAAAAGCTCTTTTACTGATAGTGATAGTTTTATTGATAAATATTTAAAGATAGATGTTTTGGATGAAAATGGATGTATGCTGATAGTTGCTTTACCAATATTACTTTGCTGTAATACTGAAAGGCTGTGGTTCCTAACATTGACACTTTGCTCATATTGTGATAGATGTTTCAACAATCAATATTCATTGACAGTTTATGGTTAGTAACACATGAGTGAGTATGGTTTTATGTCTCTTTTAGCTATATTCCAGCAATATCACAGAAGGGGACACCAGAAATGGGCTTCACACATTGTACCCATATGGGGAACTGAACCCCAGTCTCCAGCAGGATGGGCAGGCACTCTAACCACAAGGCTACACCATCGCCTCGGTAACACATGAATTACCAATAATGTGATTTTTTCTGATGTAGCTGTCTAATAATATAAATGGATGGATAACTCTATAATATATTGGACAAAATAAGTTAGGGATATTGGTATTTTTATGACTGATATTTTATCAGCATGTCAATGAATAAACATTTTTCATAATTTCAAAATTTATATATATCCCTAACTATTTTTGTTCAGTATATGACTATTGGTTGTTCAACAGTGACAGTTTTATTATTGTTTGTTCAATGATATGATTGTTTAACTACTGCTTGTTCAATTACATGACTGTTTAACTATTGTTTGTTCAATTATATGTTTTACTATTGTTTTACTAATACAAATGCCCTACTCACGTGCCCAAGAACCAACACAGCTTTATTTTCTCTGCCTACATACAGCATTTGTTTCTTACAGAACACACCATCGATAAGATCTTGTCGGCAATAGCAAAAACAAACATTCACATACAAATCCGTAAAATGTCAATCATCTTCACGACACACACGGTGTATAAATATGTCAATATATATAATATATATATAATAAACATGATATGCACAAAGCTCTTTGCAGGCTCAAATCTTATTAACAACGCATAGCAAAATAGTTTCTCTGATTAAAGGCACACAATTAAACAATATGTAAATTACAGAGCCTTTACGCTTGTCCTTTTTATATCAAACATATCAACAAGTGAAATAAGCACTGCTTTGGAAAAGTGGAGAGTGAATGCAGAGTTTAGTGTCACACTATTTATAGCAATATCCAAAAATGGGCTTAACACATTGTACCCATGAGGGTAATCGAACCCGGGTCTTTGATGGGATGAGGGAATGCTTTAACCACTCATCATCATCATCATCAAGAGTTTTAATCTTTTTTAAATAATGGTTCGATATATCTGATATTAAAAGATACATGGGTGAGATTCTTTTTATCATCCAAAATTAATTTTCCAGCTTTTTTATTTGTAAACAATAACAACCAGTCTTGTATTGTGGTGTCATGTAATTGTGATGGATGATGTCATCATAATGGATGTCACAATGGTCTGCAAAGCTTTGTGATAAAATTTCATAAAGTTAACACTTACGAGATATTATTTGATATCACCAATGAATATCTACTTTGGCAGCCAGTTTTGGATGATAAAATATCAACTCTAATTAAATTCCTAAACATTTCGCAGTTAAGCAATGTGAAATCTAGAATGTTTCACACAACCGAACAAATTTATAATTAATATGCACAGCATAAAATGTCTTAGGTTCAAATGATGATTACAGCAATAGAAAAAATATAGAGAGAGGCAAAGGCTACTTTCATTAACCATTCGAGGTTATTCATGGAAAAATTTAACATTAATTTCAAGGTGACAATAACACTGCTACCCAGATATGTCAGACAGGGCTTTGACAGGTAACCCGGATACTTTGGAGAGGTGGGTAATGTGTTGGATCCAGATACGTGCCTCGATGCCTGTACCTGTTATAATCATGTCACTTATAGTCTGAACAATGTAATACATTCTTCTTTTGTTATCAAAAAGCTTGTATAATATACAAAAATGACAGTCACTTCTTTTGAAGTAAATACATGGTTAAGATATTGCAAAAGCCTGTAATTTTTGCCTCCAAGCTAAAGAAGATATTGCCACGCATTACAAATTTGATGTCAAGATGGGTGGCAAGGCAGGGTAGGGTAATAAGGGGTGGGATACCTGGGTAGAAAATTTGGACTTGCCCCAGCCCTAGTCCGAATAACAAATGTCTGATACATAGGCCACTGGAAGAGTTATGTCTCTTTAGTCGCAAGGAATTCTGCATTTTCAACACTATGGTGCTGAGAAGCAACAACTTACAGTCATGTTCTTGTGAAGTGAGTGAGTGACTCTTTTTAGCTTACAAAATCATTGGGAAGTTGGGGGTTGGGGTGGGAGTGGGGATGTTGGTCTTACATGTAACAATGCTTTAACCACCAACTACTCCACTACCTATCATATCCACGTGATCTGGTTCATGAAAAAGTCATACTGCTATTAAAGGGAGCGATGTCCCTGTTCAGGGAGCGATGTCCCTGTTCAGATATCGAGTCCTGTCTCCCATGATTATCAAATTTTAAAATTACGCAATGTAACAGTATGGACTGATGTTGAAAACTGAGGACTAGAGAGCAAAAATATCCAGTCTAACAGTATTAGGCCATGATAAAATTACTTCTAGATTTTTATTCCTGCACCTCTTAACCAAAATCATGCCACAACATTCTCTCCTCGGGTTTGTGAAGACCAAGCTTTACTGTTAATATACTCAACAGCAAAAGAAATGAAACTTTGCCATTTTGTCACATTTTTAAAGAGAAGATATTAACAGGAACACTTACACTTAGGAGATTTCATTATTTGAAGCGTTTCTTTTGCTGTTCAGTATGCTAAACAACATTCCTATACCTACCAAACATCAACAGTTTCATTTTAATTGCATCCAGTATAAGGCCAGACCAATTGTATTTCTTGTTTTACAGATTTTTGTCCTTAGAAAACATAAAGGCAAGAGGGAAAAAATATAATAAAATCACCAATCAAAGTAACATTCCTTCTAAATACTCAAACTACTTTACTTTTGGCAATTTATGAAGTGTATATGGGGCAAAAAAAAAAATCTTAACATTTTTCTTGTAAGTTGACATTCTTGGTCAATAAAAACATCAGGATTACATATGGGGGAAAATTAGTTTTTCCTCTAATTCTTGAAAAGATAAGACGGTGGATTAGTAAAACAAGAAATGAAATGGGTCTCGTCTCCTGAAAACCTAAATATTTATTTACTGTGGCCTTTATTACAATGTTACTACAACACGTTCAGCTTGACCTGAGTTACTCTACATATGCATGACCCGGGAGGTCAAATGGGACAATCGGCAGGTCGAGAATACTTCAATAAACAGGGGAACAGAGAATGTTATGAATGTTGTGTTCTTGCGAAGCATGCACACATCGGAAACATTGCATCTTCTTTTTTTAGAAAGGATATTGTTTACAATTTCTCAACACTGAGATGTCAAATGGCAACCTTGTCTCGGCTGTTCGGACATGTTGACAATCAACCGACAAATGTGCACCCCTTCATAATAATAGACCAAACCGAGTATAACATGGCCACGAGGTGAATAAGTATTCACTTGATGAGGTCAAGCTGAACAAGATGTAGTCATATGTATGTTTATGGTTAATCTGGCACTGTATATAACACTTTATAGAAACAACATCCGATTATTTGAATGTCAATTTCTCCCTTGCAGGGCTCGATTTAAGAGATGTTAACCCACTTGCACCAGGTGCAACCTAAGATAAGAACCCAGTTGCACCAACCAAATCTCAGTTGCAACATAGTGTGTTAAAATGTCAGAGGTTTCAGTGTACATAAACATATTTCATCGCCATGAAACCATGGCAACACGGTGACACAGCTGATCCCAGTTTACAAGAACTATCATAGTTGAAACAGATCTATAAATAGCAATATTTCGGTGCCACAGCTATTCAAAGTTTGAAAAGTAAGCTGACATACTTATGCATACAATGTTAGATTTATCGTTGATTTATTTCTAAACAAAATCGCTTGCACTTGGTTTCATTTTTGACAAATAACTGGGTTGCACACTGTGATATTGGATTGCACCAGTGCAAGCAGGAAAGCGCTAAATCGAGCCCTGCTTTGAATTATGAATATCACAGTTAAGGTTATGGAATATTAGATAGGATTATATAAAACACAACCTCCAACAAAGAAATAGATATAGCATGGAACACTTTCAATCACAATAATATGAAGGTCTGAAAAGCACAACTTTAATTTTCAAATCAACAGACACACACACAAAACGGCTCATTTTCTCTCAAATGTTATTTGAAAGATGTGTTTGATTGGAATTTTGAAATCACTTATGTTCTAGGAAACGGTTTCAAGAAATTAGTCTCATAGCAAGCCAGTAACAGTCGTCTTTTACCTGAGTAATTGCTTTATGAAAGCCAAGCAAATATATTTACTCATAGTTAAGATCAGAAAATAACAAAATAAATACAAAACATAATGTAGCATAGAATGATATGTGTCACAATTTCTGTTGTAACTTCACAAGGAGGTATCTTGTCCTGAGACAAAACTTACACTTAAAAAATGTTTAAACTGCAGCACAACCTTTGAAACAGCCATGATTTCAAAAACATGTCTTTTTCTCAGTGGTGTGTTACATCAGGATCCATATACATTTAGAGAGGTCAAGGTCAAGGTTAGTGACAACTTTTAGTTCATGGTCAAGGTCACTGGCACCCAATGCTCTATATACACACAGACATAAAACTGTTATTTACAGAAAAGTGTCTCGAAACTTGCAAAATATTCACAGCTTCAAAAAGAAAGCACAAATTGGCCATAGTTATTTGTGTACATTCTGGGATTGTGACCAAGAGTTCTGAATTCAAATAGCAGCTCAGACTACATGCGCAAAAATTGGTAACTGACAAAGTCACAGTGTTTAGTTTTTTGCCCAATCTAACAAAAAATTAACAATCCATGACAGGAACACAAGAAACGGGCTTCATATAGGACACAACCACTGGCTGATTCTTCCAAATTTCCAAAATTCAAGGCTACAGAGTTTAGTTTGACGCCGCTTTTAGCGGTGGGGGACACTAGGAATGGGCTTCACACTTTGTGCCCATGTGGCAAATCGAACTCGGGTCTTCAGCACGACGAGTAAATGCTTAACTACTAGGCTACATCACTGCCAGAGTGTGAAATAGTTCCTAAACATTGCTAGCCAGCTGGGCTACCTACATCTGAAAGTTACTATCCCACAAAATAATTCACTTGTCCAAAATGTAAATGTAGACAATGGTTTCATCATTAAGCTGATAATACAAAGAACATTGTTATCAGGCTATAACCTTGCATGATTTAAAAGTGTGTAATAACTTAACAAGTCACAGAGAGCGATATACAACGTATTTACAAAATGACCCCATGAACATGCACTGGCCAGCTGAACCAGTGTCTATGGAGATTTACTGGCCTGCCTTGATTTTTGCTAGCCACAAGCTAGTGGGCCTGTGGCTATTTTGCACACTGCCAACTGTCCCCCAAATTTACAGTGGTGTTAAGATAATATTTAAGGGTAAGATAATATAGCATGACAACAATAATGGTCCTTTACTGCCGACGTGAGAATCAAACACAGACTATTGCATAACAAATCGCCATCGCAACTGGGCCACCACTCTATTTTAGTGCAAGATTTCAAGAAAAGGGGGTCACAATTCCAGACATCTGATCACTGAGGTAATGAGGGTGTTGTAAAACATTGTCTATGATTAGGCTCAATATTATGAAAGGAAAGTTTTCAAATACCGCATTTGACACCTCAAAACTAGTCCATCAAAAGGAAAACCTTCTCTCTTTGCCCTACTGGTGGAGCTTCTGAATGCTTCATATGTCAATAGTGAGTGATGTATGGTTTTGCCTCAATTTTTGCAAAATTCCAGCAATATCACAGTAGGGGACACCAGAAATGGGCTTCCAACGTTGTACCCATACGGGAATTAAAACCATTTCTTTGGTACGACGAGCTAACACTTTAACCACCAGGAACACCACTGCCCCTCATGCTATCAGGCTCGCTGTCTTGATTGACATGTGTCATTGTATCCATATTATGTATATTATGATACTATGGACAAAACGGGAACTGATGAAATGACAGTTAATGTGAAATTGCTCTGAATGTCCACTAAATCAAATTTGGGTGTAAAGTTCAATATCTGGTGTGTCCACCAAGTTGGGCAACACAGTCACAACACCTCAGTGGCATACTGTTGATTAATTTCCGATTGGTTGCCTGTGGTATTGCCGGCCATTCCCACAATTCCCTATTCTGTTTGTTCAAAGAGAAGCTGCCTTGGATGCATTTTGAGCATGTGTTCAACTCTATTGCAGTAGTGACTGTGAGTTCTCCAATACATTTACACAGGTTTACTTCTGTGTGCACGTCCATCACATGTTGGTATTACACCATGTGGAATTTCATTGTCACTGGATGTTGCGTTCGGATGCAACGCTTCGGTAACACACCCTTTCACCTCAACATTTGCTGCATTCATTTTCATAGTTTCCTTATATTTTGTTGACAGTATACATCAATGATAATAATGTCAGTCATTAAGCTGTGTGGTCCACGATAAATTATTTGCAGACCACATTCTTATAGCTGGAAAATGTCTAAGTGCAAACAGGACACCCTGGGAATGAATGACATGTTAAGGTCACCTGAACACGAGATACTGAGTGTCTCTTGGAAATTCTGAAAGGTCACTTATGAAAATTAGTGAGTGAGTGAGTATAGTTTTACGCTGCATTCACCAATATTCCAGCTATATGGCAGCGGTCTCTAAATAATCGAGTCTGGACCAGACAATCGAGTGATCAACAGCATAAGCATCGATCAGCGCAACTAGGAACTGATGACATGTGTCAACCAAGTCAGTGAGGCTGACCACCCGATCCCGATAGTCACCTCTTACGACAAACAGAGTCGCCTCTTATAACCATTTGTTGATAATATTTCAATGTTTCACAAAACCATGTTCAGCTAGGTTTACCAGTTGTGTTTCTCCATACATGGACAGAGGTGTCTGATGTGTCAAACACGGTAGTTTAAATAGCTAATCAAAATTAATCAAAGTCACATCTTGTCAAGCATCATTTCAAAATTCAATAAACTCACATTCACATCTCAGCAAGTAAATGTACATTCGCTGTATATTGGAGATAGTATAATACGATGTCATGCCATATGTAACAAGCAATAGTTTATTTGAAATAACAACATTCAAGAGTATCCAAGTACTATGTCATTTAAAATAATATTTCAAAAATGCATCCACAATGAAACATTTGAAAGTCAGACTATATACGAAAGAAGAAATTCATTGATTAGAATTTAGAAATGTGAATTTTCCCCAAAAATAAATTACAACAAAAATCAGTTGGATGCTAATACAGGATATAAAACTATCTATTGCTGTGACAAAGTAATTTTTTTCTAAAACTAGTAATGATAAGGATTAAAATATGTTATTTACAAAATACACACTATTTTAGTATAGGAAAACCTCACAAAAACCATCTATGACTAAAATACATTCAAAACCATCTACAACCGATACTATATAAGGCTTATGTTGAAATGAAAACAATCAAGACATAAAGAATCAGATTTCTGTCACTCATCATTTTGTCGTATCCCAGTATCTGTCGCTTGTGTCAATCCAGACTTGAACTGGTCTTCAACAACCCATGCTTGTCGTATGAGGAAACTGAGGGGATCACAGGGCCAACTTGCAAACTCAGTTCATGGATCCCACAAATGCACATGTGATGCTCATGATGTCAATCACTGGATTGTCAGTTCCAGACTCAGTTATTTACGGTCTGCCCTCATGTATCTGAAATACTGCTGAGTATGGTCCAGCAGAACATACAAAACAGCACCTGAACAACAGGACCATGTGGCCGTCTGTCCTTAATTGGCGACATCCACCAATAAATAATCCAAACAAATTACCTCCCCACAGAGGTTAGTCAAGTTAAGTCGTCTCACATACCACTATTCTAATACGGCCATTTTTCTCGGTTCTCTTAAAAATCCCATAGCAGCAAAAAATCACAACACAGATTGTCCCCATTTGTCTATCCAATCAGAACAGCTGTTACATTGATTAACTTGGTGGCCATCACAGAGTCAGTTGATCAATATGCGAAGGATTGATTCGGTATTTCATTTTAACTGGAAATGACCTGTAATTTCATGACTGTGTTCTGTCTAGAAGAAATGTTCACACATCACGCAGGAGTTCCAGTTTTCCCAAAGCATACAGAAACTACCAAGGCTTTGAGAATGATCCCTTCTGAAATAACGCCAATGACTGTACAACAAAATCTGCTTGCAACCAATCACATATCCTAAACACTCGCACCATGAAAGAGCTGTGTTAGAACATACGTTATGTGGGAAGATATGACATCAGTAACCTCTGTGGGAAGAGAATAATCCAAACATCGCTTCATATGAATCAAAAATATGTAATACCCAGAAGAGATGAATAAAATATGAAATATTCAATGCCTCCTGTCATCCTCATAAACATAGTGAAGGAAACATATATAGGAACATCACTTCATGGCAGTATCCCCTATTTCTTCCCACAGCACCATTTAAACCTGGTGATAAAAACTGGAAATATATTAAAGGAAGACTGGAATTTTCCGGTGTTCCCTAATATTTGTTTCTCTCAGTATATTTAGATGAAAATCTATTGATTAATTCTGTGGAATTAAGTGTTATTTATTTAATCAGATCATCATCCAATGAAAATGAAATATTTATGATATCAGATCTTGATATCTACAGGCATTGATATCATGTACATATGGATGCCAAATGGTGGGGAAAATACTTCATGAATTTGTAATAACCTACATACAATCCCAAAGCGTACTGACTGAAAGCAAAATATATGCAGAATTATTACATGAAGATCATTCTACAAAAGATCATTCAGAACAGAATGAAGCTTTATTTGATCATTCCAGTTTCATTTTTTATGTTCTAAAATTTATTATATAAATTAAGAGCATTTTCTTCTTGAAACTATTCAAACAAAACGTACAGCAACAAAACCCTTAAATTTGTTCTTCTTACATTGTTTCTTATTGTTTTTGAGTATCACAACATTCAAATTACAAAAACAAAGATAATTACTTCCCTTTTGTGAGAACATATTATTGCTTGTGCACTTTCAAAAACAAAATGACTACTTTTCATTAATTAGCTATTCTTAAGATCTCTGATGCACAAAACAATAGCTATGCCCAAAATAACAAATGTTTCAATCTGTAATGACAAAAAATATGTATAGACAATGTACGCAATGTTCTGTGAAAGTGATTGGAAGGAATGGGCACAAGGACTGTTGTCAGTCAAACAAAACAGCCACCATCTTCAGGCTTCACATACAAATGACCTTGACATTTCAAGGTCAAGAATGTAACCATAAGAAATTGTACATCAGTTGTTCAAATCAGTCTCATACAGCCATCTTCAAGTAACCTGACCTTGACCCATCAAGGCTGAATGATGGTCAAGCCCGCACCATGAGAAACTGTAAATAGGATGAGAAATCATAAACAAGACTCATACAAGTGGCCATCTCTGATCTGTGTCTAACATTTCCTCAATGCAAAACTGAGAAATGGTTCTTTCCATTTGCCAATCATTCAGACATAAGTTCATTCAGTTAAAAAATCAGCAATGTCTAGATGGGGTGACTTGCCCACAGTTTGTTTTCTATGTACATGACCTACTGTTTAGTTCATGTTCCAGTGTTCTCATATCTATTTGTTTTTTGTGTGTCAGAAACCTTTATGCTAGCCGTAAATGCAAATAATAACATTGTCAAAATTTCAATTGAATCATGTTGATATAAAATGCCAATATTCTGATGGTAAATATCCATGTTCAAATATGAATGCTGAAGACAGTCTCTCCTTGCTGTTAAGCTCAGAGGCTTTCTATGTTACGTCCAGAACCCTTCTACTTTACTTAGGCTCACAAGCCTTCTATGTTAGGTCTTGAAGCCTATTATTTTAGGCCCAGAAGCCTTCCATGTTAGGCCCAGCAGCTAACCACAGCCTCTCCTACCTATTCTTTAGCTGTTCCCCCTCTACCTATCCCAACCTGCTCCTACCTCCCCCATGCTGCCCCATCCCCACTAACAAAAAAAACTGAATAGGTCTGTCTGAGATATCAACATTGCAATTTCAAAATGGAAGCCAGGTCAACCTGAGGCCAAGGTCAGGTCAGCCTACTGACAAGGTCAGGTCAACTTGATGTCAAGACAAGATCAGGTCAACCTACTAACAAGGTCAGGTCAACCTACTGACAAAGTCAGGTCAACCTAATGTCAAGTCAAGGTCAGGTCAACCTGATGACAAAACATATGCAACTTCTAAAGGCTGAATCTTGAATCCAACTTCCATGTTAGCCAATACCGCCCCCTCATGAAATGAAACAATAGGGGAAACAACCATGTATAGTCTGACACCAATCCCTGTTTGTGGAAGAGACAGAAGCTAGCATCCGCAACCCTGTTGCTGTTCGGTGTCCTCTGTTGTGTTTAACCTCTGATTATCAGGTTTGGGGGAATTGGCTGGTGTGTTAGCAGCGTTTGCAAGCTCTTCAACCTGCATCTTGAAAATATCTGAAAATTAAAATTCATTCTGTAACAAAGTTGAACAGTCCCAACCAATCAAATCTCTTACTTTGATATGAAGCCTTTCCATTAAGATGACAATCCACTTATGACATCTGTCAGAAGGTCATGTCAGGTAGACAAAAGGTGGACTTTGACCATCCAATGTAAATATAGGATTCATGAGATTTTCAGTCAAATAGATGTCAGTTTAAAGAGTGAGTGAATGAGTATGGTTTTGCAGCAATATCATGGCTGTGGACACCAGAAATAGGCTTCACACACTGTGCCAGTGTGGTGAATTGAACCTGGATCTTCGGTGAGATGAGTGAACTCTTCACAGCACACGCTTTCATGTACAGATGCCATGATGCTCCTAAACAACAGGTTGCATAAAACATCAACAATACAATTACGTATTCTATGTTTGCATTTAGAACTATGTGATGATAGTTGTCTCTGAGACACAGAAATCAAACATGGATGTCTACGTTTTGTTAAACTTTCTAACAAAATAGGATTTTTCGCTCTGCCTGGCTGATTGGAAGGTTCAACATATATGACTTGAAGAAACTCACTTTAATGAGACTGAGAAATCTTAATACCTTTATTATTACTTGGATTACAGATATGACTACCCAAAATGTGATGATAGTGGAAGAGAAATAAAAATCGCATTTATGTTTGGGTTTTTTGCCATTATATGCCAAAAAGGGTGAAAATGACTAATGAAAACATAGCAAATTATACCTTTCAAGTACTCTCTGAAACTATTTCATATTTTACAAAAGAAATTCACACAAATCGTCAGTAGTCATACCACCAGGATATACTCAGGTATGCAAACATGCAAATAACATCTCCATATTCCCTTTTTCCCCCTCTATACCAACCTAATAGTAGTTTTTATAAATCTGTAAACTGATTAATTAAAAAGGAAAGGCCAAACTAAAAAAAACCAATCCTGTATTATACAAGCACTGGAACATATCGAAGAATATGCTGAAAGACATTCTGCTTCATCTGCCACCACATGAACTGTATTCAGTTACCGTGGTAACATTTCTGTCAACCGAGCCTACTTACCAACAATAAGATTATTGAATGCTTCTCCCACATTGGTAGAATCTAAGGCTGAAGTTTCTATGAAGGAATATCCATTCTTTTCTGAAAAACAAAGACCACCGAAATTACATTTCAGTTCTAGTCTAAATTCATTATTGTCAAATTTGGCTGTAGCATGATTCTATTTCAGAAAATTATTTTGTTAACTTGAATGGCAAAATGAATTTTGTCACTTTTCCATCACACAATCAATCTTGAACCAGTCTCATTAAACACACAATGAGTTGATAATAAACAGTACATTAGTCCAAATCACAAAGATGGGATCCTGAAGACAATCAAAACATGTTCAACCAGGGTGTATTGTGCCAGCAGGGAGTGGGTACCAGCAAAGGGACACAACTCTGAACATTCGTAACTGCTAATGTCATTCCCATACGCCAGATGACAACTCATACACTTCTCGTGGCCATGTACATGACTTGGCCTTGTCTAAGCACAAACTACCCATAGTGATAGTGGAAGAAAAATAAAAATGAAAAATGAAAATAGTCTAGTACTATTTCCAAGGAAAGACAACTCTGAATTTCCATACATGGCTACTTCTAGAACATCCTTATATCCCACACGCAAAAGAGCTATACAATCATTGCCATAGTTACGACTGAACTCTGAAGACCAGAGAAGATGGCCTACCTGCAACTGTCCTGCCTTCTTCCATGGTAACAGCCCGGAGATGTCGCAGGTCAGTCTTGTTGCCGACCAACATGATGCATGCTGTGGGGTCAGCGTGATCCTTCAGTTCCTGCAGCCATTTGTCCAGGTTCTGGAAGGACTGGGGCTTGGTGATGTCATACAGGACCAACGCTCCTACAGCTCCCCGGTAATATCTGCACCAACATAGAGAGATCAGGGTATGGTACAAGAGTAACATGCATAGAGACAAGGGTAGCATGCACAGAAAGAAGATCAGGGTATGTTACAAGGGCAACATGCATGGAGAGAAGGTCAGGGTATGTTAGAAGAGCAACATGCATGGAGAGAAGGTCAGGGTATGTTACAAGCACAACATGCATGGGGAGAGGTCAGTGTATGTCACATAGTTTTGTGTTCAACATAGTTTGTTCCAGCTGACAGCAAAAATAACCTGGTTTTGTCTTCCAGCGGTAAGATCAGTAAGACTAACTCTGCTCTAGTTACATCTTTGACAGATTCAAGTTTTCGATTTCTTCACCTCAGGAACAGTGCTGTTAATTAAGTGTTATAGTTATTATTGATACACTCACACACTAGTGATGGCTCTGTATCGCTCTTGTCCGGCAGTGTCCCAGATTTGTGCTCGTACAGTCTTCCCCTTGATCATAACATTCCTGAAACATAAACAACGCCATCACATAATGACCATATTCTCATTACAATATTTTTCGCCAGGGTTTTACCCAATCTGCAAATGTGTATCCAGTAGGAATAAATGTAGAGAATAATAACCGGACCAAAACATCCCCGTAGACAAATCCCCACTTAAAGTGCATCGTAGGACAAAATCACCCCTCCCACTGGCTTTATTCTAACTTCTAAAGATGAATTAATTTGTTTGTTTTAATATTTAAGGATGGTGCAGGTGGGGTGGAATTTTGTCCAGGGAGATTTTGTTGTGGATTCGTGGAGAATGGATTGAGAAAACCAATTCACTGCTCCTGGGAGTGCTATTAGTTACACAGTGTTTTGAAAGGGTGTTTAAACTGTAAGACCCTTGTGAATTCTGTACTTTGTGAGCCACAGTCGAATCTACAAGGGTCTTACAGTCCCGTACACCCTTTCTAAATGCTGTATGACAAATTTATTACAGTTGAGATCTTTTATTTCCCATTTAGCAGAAGGAGATGCAAAATGTTCGCCATAATATTTCCTGAATGGTCATGGAGGAGATAAATTAGGATGGCTTAGTTTCTGAGAGAAATGATCAAATTTGAGGTTTTGTTAAACGACAAGTCAAATACAGAAACATTTTATTTTGTGGATATATTTATGGACACAAACAAATAAGAAATTGTGGCAACAATTATATTACTCTGTTTATATTCATAATTGTATACGTCAACTCTAAAATTTCGAAGTGATCAGCCGCATAGAAGCCACATTCCATCTAACATCAAGGTCATTTGTACAACCCCTGTAGTGTGTCACCTGACAGATTTGACAGGGTGTATAGCTCGTACACCCTGTCACATCTGCCTACATGGTTTTGTATGCTTTGGCTTTTCACCAATCAGAATTTGACAAATTTATGTTCAAGGTAATTAAAAAATGACCCCAAAGGGCCAGGGTAGAATAGGCCTTCGTCAACCCATGCATGCCATATAAGGCGAGTCTGCTTGTTTGAAGAGGTGACTAATGGGATCAGGTGGTCAGGCTCAATGACTTCGTTGACACGTTTTCAGTAAGCAATTGCACAGATTGATGCTCATGCTGTTGATCACTGGACTGTCTGGTCCAGACTTGATTATTTACAGACCCACAACACATCTATGATTTTGCTAATTGTTTGGTTGTTTCTTATAGAGTAGTTAACGTATCATTAACCAGAGGTTCAAATTATCAATGATTCATTCAAAACTTTAGTTTTCTACATCGTTACTATACAGGAGCCTCTTATTATCCATAAGGAGCCTTGAACAAATAACAAGGAGTGTGTAAGACATCCTTGTTTTTTAGCCAGCAAAGCTCCAGTTAGACTAACAGCTAGTCTCTGAAATGAACATATTTTACTGAAAAAACGTTCATAGTGAAAAAAAATAATATAATGAAATGGAGCCCCGAGACTTCTTCATTTTCAGAAGCTATGAAAATCTAGACTTGCCACATTTTCTAGACTTGCTTGGGCTTTCTTGGATATATATACTTCAGGGTCTGTACGACAGACTAAGCTCCAGTTAAAATGAGTTTTAACATATAATACGCTACAGACAAGCTGAAACCCACAAGTAAAATAAATGCCAGTGTATGAAAAGACAATAGGTATTTACATTTGCCCTATGCCAAAATAACAGTGCGTATTTACCGAATGCATCAAAATCATGGGGCATATCGTATCAATTCAAGCCAATCGAAACAAACATTTCCATCTCAAAATTTTTGCAATTAAAGGAATCATTCTAAATGGCCAGTAAAATACACAAAGCAGTTAAAATAACATTCATGGTTACACCCTTCACTAATTGGTCCATGGATAAATAGCAACCAAATGGCATTCAGAGTAGAATACATAGGGTTTTTCTGCGCTATAAACAGAAAACAACTTTATTAGAGGAATCCTACATGAATTAATAAGTGTGGAGGCAAAACACTGTTATCCATAATCTGTTCTGACACTTTACCACACGGCCACCGGGCAGACGGCAGAAGTGGGGTTGAATTATCTATTCATAGTTATTGTCATAAAATTGCTTTACTTGCACTTGCACAGTTATTGTTATGTAGCATCACTAAATGATCTTCTACACTGTAATTACCCATCACTGATGGTATATACGTTACAGAAAACACTTCTCCTCGGTTTTGGTAGACAATGTAAAACCATCAGGGTCGGGAATAATATAACCCTTCCCATCCAGTTTTACATTGTCTACCAAAACCTCAGAGGCATGTTTTCTCCTATACATAAACTATAATGGATTTTATCCAAGACATGCAGCAGCTAAATCTTGTGTTATTTTGAACAGGCAGTAGGGTAACGTAGTGGCTAAAACTTTGGCTCATAACATCAAAGACTCGGGTTTGATTCCCCACATGGGTACAAAGTGTGAAGCCCATTTCTGGTGTCACTCCCCACCCTGCCGTGATACTGCTGGAACACAGTGGTGCAAAACTAAACTCAGTCACTTACTTAGAAGTGGACCCCTTAAGACACTGACACACCGATAAGTGCCATTGTTTTATTTATCATATGAATGTTTCAACCTAACAAAGTAATTTCATATCAACACATTTTATTCATTGAAGAAAAGGAGTGGGCACAAGTTATCAAACTTAATGACACTCTCTACCAATATTTACAACAATCATATTTAATTCAGAAACAGAGAACGTGGACATAGGCAAGTAAATTACACATCTGTTTTTCTTAATCATAGATCTTAACCATAAAGTACACATGAATAAATATCATTATAATATACTAGATAATCATAAAACATATCCCATCATAGCAGGGATCAACCTCAAGTCCTTTGAGTGTCCCTGGATCTCATATACCTGTAATTTTCAGAGGTCCTGGACAACAAAATGTGTGTCCCCGACTCTTACATACACATATTATTATCTACAGCATGTGGTGGCATGTGGTCCTGTGCATAAAGCCCAGGTCACAATCAGGTGAAGTTAAGCAAAGATGGGCATGGTCAGTGCTCGGATGGGTGACCCGCAACTTGACTCCTGGAAGTTTCTAGGACTTCAGTACTGCACCACAACGAAACACATGACACATGTGGTCTCACCATGGCAAGTGAATTTGTTCAAAACTGCCTCTGTTCACCCAGCAGAAAATGGGTACCCGGAGGAACAAGTCATGTGACTATAACCTTCTAGCACCTAGGCAGCTTGGGTTATCCAGGGTAATAATATGTGTGCTTTCACTGTTAGGGCTATGAGCATTCACCTCGTGAGTGGAATTTGGCACAATATAAATGCACACAATATTATTATGTTGTAATATTCTAGTAATTGTTATTGTATGGTATTGTGTATCATGATCATCACATTGTTACAGCAATTAAACAGCAAATGATACCATAACCCTTCTAATAGGAGACTCGGTGACAACTAATTGTTCTTTGATTGAAATTATGATCAAAGTATCTGGAATTTTTGTGTGTCCTTGTAGACAGCTAATACATTTCGCTGCTACCATTGTCAATGTTTATGCTTATAGGATGCATGAATTCACGTCCTGTAAATCTTTGTCACAATGTATTTTTTGCCTCCATATTAGTCACTTCTAATATTATCAGTACCTGCTCCACTTATGTAACTACAGACACTGTACATACAAAGCTGTTGATAGTCTTAAGGTAAATCACAGTTCTTTGGCTCAATCTTTGACTCCGGGCTCCAAAATGTTTTCAACCTACTGGGTATTTACTCACATATTTGTTTATTTATGAGTAATTGCGTTTTTTGAGGAGTGACCAGCATTTTGTATACTCCACTTGTTAAGGAATTGAGTACTTTTACACACAGTTTCTTATTTGGTAATTAAGACATCTAAAAATTAAAATATAAATGCTTTTCAATAAAGTCTCTCATTTTCAAACACTCAACATGGAAGTCTCATTGACCACTACAGTAAACTCCAGACAGTGGCTACGGCTATACAAGTATACACTGTAAATCATTAAATTTTTGCCAGCATGATATTTTTGCGAAAATTGCAAACGACTTGAGCTCGCAAAAATATCATGACGCAATTTGCTGGTAGAATACAATGAATAATCAGCAAACAACCTGTCCTATCTTCCCTTTATTATTCACCATTTCATATACATATATTAAGCAATGGCAATAACGCAAAGAATATAAACCAGTCCCTCATTTTTACCTGACCACTCCTTTTCTTTTGATAAAGATAAAAACATGACAATATGTGTTTTTGCTTTATTTTTTCTAAGGTTAAATTGACACAACTTTTTTTAAAGCTGTTTGGTTTGCGTCACAAATCTGAAAAAACGTGTTTGTTTATTATCGTCATACCATAGCCTTGGAAATTCCTCTCTCCACTTGTTATTGAATTTTCTTGATTTTTTAAAATTTTGTTTTATAAATTGTTTTGCTGGAATGTGAAGTTGATTCTTTCGTGTTAACATTTAATTTTCATTTAGATCATAAACAAATGTACTCTGAAGACTACATTTTCAAATGTAAACTTAATTATCCATTTTTCTTGCAGAATAATGGATAGGAAGGTGGGGGATTTTGCAAACATTTTCAATGACTTTACAATACTAACATATAGTCAAATTACGATGAGTTGAATCTCTGGGGACCATGTAATAAAGTTGACTTATCGATGTATTCGAGACATGGGTACGTCTATGATGGTGGAAAAAATGTTCGGGACTGACTTTGAGTTATGCATAAAATTCGAGACACCGGCATTCGACTCATCAGGATTTGACTCAATCTAGATATGAGACCCTAGATGTATTCGAGACATTGGTGTGTCTATGATGGTAGAAAAATGATTGTGACCAACAGGTACTTTGAATTATGCATAATACTCGAGATGCCAGCAGTTGAGTCATCGGGATTTGACTGCATCTATGGGAGACCCTCGATACTGCAATATAGATGCATTGCAGTCTCCACTCAAATTCCTTGTCTCTGAACACTGCTGAACATCTACTAATTTTGTTTTCAGTCATCAAATTTGTTTCATGACATAATCCAGCATGTCCATTTCCTGATTGTTCCTAGTTTGTTTGAGCGAAATAATGCAAACCCTAAATTTTACCCTTATCCTAACCCTAAACCAAACCCTAACCCAAAACCAAACCCTAAACCTTACCCTAACCCTAACCCTAATAAAACATAAACTTGCTTGTTGACAAAGATGGTAGAAGGTATCAGGTATTCTGGAATCTTGGCCTTCATTCCAGTATTTTCTTGTAATCATTGACATGCCTACCTTGTAGCAAACTCCACTCCTATTGTGCTCTTGCTCTCTGCGTTGAACTCGTTCCTCGTGAACCGAGACAGTAGATTGGTTTTCCCCACTCCGCTGTCTCCCACCAGAACAACTGAAATTATGATAGAACATCTCAAATATGAGGCATCATTGAAACAAAAGGCAGCAACATGAGAACAGAACTGCAACACTTAGCAACACAAGCACCATGACAACAGACCATCTGCAACCCACAGCAACACCAACACAAATTACCATGACAGAAGATCAACTGCAACACTTTGCAACACAGGACAACAGCAATGTGACAACAGAACTGTAACACAAAACAACATGATGAAAGACCAACTGCAACACTTGGCAACACCAACTCAAAGCACCATGACAACAGACCAACTGCAACACACGGCAACACCAATCCAAATCACCATGACAACAGATCAATTGCAACACAACGCAACACAGGACAACACCAACATGATAACCAAACTACAACACAAAGCAACATGACAACAGACTAACACAGGTTAATAGAAACATGACAAACAAACTACACACAAAGCAACATGACAACAGACCAACACAGGACAATAGAAACAGGACAACAGACCAACTGCAACAGAAAGCAGCATGACAACAGACCAGATACAACACTTGGCAACTCAGGACATCAGAAACATGACAATCGAATTACAACACAAAGCAACATGACAACAGACAAACACAGGTTAACAGAAACATGACAACTGAACTGCAACACAAAGCAACATGACAACAAACCAACACAGTAAAACAGAAACATGACAACCGAAGTACAACACAAAGCAACATGACAACAGACCAACACATGACAACAGAAACATGAAAACAGAACACTTGGCAACATGACAACAGACCACCTTCAACACTTGGCAACATGACACCAGACCAACTTCAACATCTGGTCAAATGACACCAGAACAACTTCAACACTAGGCAACATGACACCAGACCAGATACAACACAACAATGCTTCCACTTTGGGAACAGACATTCTTTCCACTGTACACAATGAAAAGTTGTATACAAATACAGAAATAACAGTAACAGCTTGTATAGATCATGGAGACTGACAATCATTTACCATGTCCGCGGAAATATTGATGACTAAGAAATGAGAAAAAGGTACGACTGAAGTCAACATATTTCACTTAACTGATGAGCGCTGACTCATTTAAACAATATTGTGAGCATAATCACATTATTTCACAAAGTGACCCATGTATAAAGGCACAACTGTGTCTATATTGTGTGTGTAAATTAAAACTTATTTTCATCACGATTTTTTATGTAACATATCACTGATAACAAAATTTTCATAATGGTAGACCTAAGAGAAGAAACATCTAAGGTGATCTAACGACTGTGACACCCGACATCATCAACAATCAAACAGCTGAGGTTGTAGAGAACAAGTACCTAGGGATAATCATTGATATCAAACTAACTTTTACTCAAACTACCAATGCAGTCTACAACAATTTCTCCATTTCCTGAGAAAGCTACACTAATCATAATGCTAATGATTCTACTTTTACGTTATTGATTTACAAGTCATGTATATAATCTATTTTAACACTGTCTATGCAGTGTTGGTATGGACCTCTGTCACTAAAAAATAAGAACAAATTAAAGCTTTCGCCCGTTTGATACCAAATCATTAACTCGTTTAATAAAAATGGTATTACACGTAAGGTCATTTAGTATCCTCTATGTTGTGTCTACTTATACAACTGAGCATTTTCACTGGTAATGAATATGAACACATTCATGATCACTCAAACAGTTGCCATGGTAATAATGAAGGGTTTGGCAAGTCTCATTTAAGACTTACTGTCAACAAATATATCACAACAGTGCTTGATAAGTCTTCCTTACCTTTCCAAATGTAATCATAATGCTCATCTTGAGCTGAAGAGTTCATCGCGCTTGCCATACTTGGAATAAGCTTCGGTTATGATGTCACATCAAATCAGGAAATAAAGTCTCAATCAAAAAGTCCCAAAATAAGCTTCTTGGAAATCAAGTCCACGTTTGCAATCTGTGATTCATTCTGAAAAATAACCAACCTTGTAAGTCTATATAATACCAAATAAATGCAAAACATGTACACGAACAGGACCGTCAGGTTTACGTTGTTATTGTTGTCTGTCGTGGGAAAATGCAGTACGACATTGGCCTTCAGAATCTGGGACTCCTGTTGATCTTTGCTTGTGGTTGGGATTTTTATGCGATCGTGGAAAAGAAGTAGGTAATTGTCACTTACTGCTGATGACGTAGTACAGTGATGACATTAGACTTAGCAACATCCACTGGCTGGGTAAAAGATGGCACATTTATTTGAGTTTTACGAGAAATGAGCACGGAAGTCGCACACTCACCTGTCACAACTAAAAATAGATCAGCTTTTTCAGTTTGGTTTCGTATTTAATGTTTATTTTGCCTTCTCTGGGATGTTACTGTTCGCAAACATACAAAACTTGAAATAAGTCAACAAACAAATTTTTATGTTTTACCAGTATTGATACTGGACACGTAAGGCGACTTCATTTCGTGCGAAACTGTGAAACTCAAGACAGGTGCATGGGCCTCAATAAACCAGTGCGGCAGTTTTGCAGCGTCAAGGCTGGTTAAACGGGTTAAATGGTGACATCATCCAAACAACGTGAATGCTCGGGTCATTTGGCAAATAGTCTACATATAGTAGGCTAACACATGAAATATATTTGTGTCTGTCAACATGACAGATGTGGTTGTTGACAACAAAAACGAAAAGTTAATCATTTGATATTTGATGTTGGTGCAATAAAGTTCAGTTGATTTTACACATTTTATTCCCTGCCATGATGTTGTTGGAATATTGCTAAAAGCGACGTAAAACCATACTCAGTCAGTCTTATGTTTACCTGTTCAATCAACAAAAGTACTCATGGCAGAAACAGAGAAATGTTCCACCGTTCCAAGCATACCAGACACATCCCCCCACACACTATTTATTAATTTTAATGATATGGTTTGTTTTTTGTTTTGTTTTGGTTTTGGTTTTTGGTTTGGTTCTGTTTCTGTTTCTGTTTCTGTTTCTGTTTCTGTTTCTGTTTCTGTTTCTGTTTTGTTATTGGTTTGTTTTTTGTTTTTGTTTTTGTTATGTTTTGTTTTGTTTTGTTTTGTTTTGTTTTGTTTTGTTTTATTTTATTTTATGTTTGTTTTTATGGTTGTTTCTTGTTTTTTTTTCAGTGTTGGGTTTGTTTGGTTTGGGGTTTTTTTTTTTTGTTTGTTGTTTTTTGTTTGTTTTTTTTGGGGGGGACTGTTTGTTTGTTTTTGTTCTTTTGTTTATGTGTTTCTTGTTTAGGGGTTGTCTTTACTTATATATCGTTGTTTGTTTCTTTACTAATGTATATATAGTTTCCGGGAAGAGGAGCTTGGATGGGTGACGCATGGCTATGGTGACGATCTGTGTTGAGCCGACACTGGATCATATGTGATTGATATTACGAGCAACATTTGATGGAGGATGACACGCTGAAGTCATTCATGTTAATAAGCATGATCCAGATTCGATTAGTCGCCAACGGTGTTTTCTGATGGCTTGTTACCATGCGAGTCCCTCCTAACAAAGAATAATACAGTCAATCGCCACCACTCGCCCCTTTCCGTAACCTCAGCTTTCGGCTTTATCCCGGAAATACACGAGTGCCTGGGTCACGCGCTAACAGCACATGGTTTGCTGAACATTACTGCCCCAACACTGGGTCTTTATTTTATTAGCACATATGGTTTTGTGTTCATGGGCAATGCCAGAGCTTATTAATGTGAGGATTAATGGTTTATTATGGAATAAAATTTAGTTCACTTATTTATGTATACTTCTAAATTGTAGAACTGTGTGTTGAAAAAGTACGGCATGGTGATAGTTTTTCGGTATAGTTTTAACTATATGGCTGTTTGGGAGAACAGATGAATGGATCTTTTTTTTCTTGGAACACGAACACACATGCCACACGAAACAGAAAATATCAAGTTGTTTATCTTCTTCGAGTGGCGTGTTTTGCATGTAGATCAGATAAAGGTATCTATGGTTTCATGAAGTCACACATAAGTTATTGATCACTGTGCCAACCTTTGCTCTCCAATCGGTCAG
The DNA here is from genome assembly GCF_037392515.1 of Haliotis asinina. Classification (NCBI taxonomy): domain Eukaryota; kingdom Metazoa; phylum Mollusca; class Gastropoda; order Lepetellida; family Haliotidae; genus Haliotis; species Haliotis asinina. The sequence goes on from NC_090292.1 coordinate 30,214,901, forward strand.
TTTCCGAATGCCCGAGGATGTTCCAATTCCAAAAATGCCCAATCTCGAAGCCTGTCCCCAACCCTTATATTCCGTGACCACTGCCTATTCTTACAGGCCTATATACAAAATTTACCAGATCTATTCACTGTGCAAACTTCAAGTCCGAAGTCCAGTTCCGAGACCCTTCTACTTCCCCTACATGTCAAGCCCATTGCCCGTCTCGACAACTTCTCCCATGTACCAAGTCCATTTCTGGGGCCTTACTCATTCTCCCATGTACCAAGTCCATTTCTGGGACCTTACTCGTTCTCCCATTTCTGGGACCTTACTCGTTCTCCCATTTCTGGGACCTTACTCATTCTCCCATGTACCAAGTCCATTTCTGGGTCTTTGCTCGTTCTCCCATGTACCAAGTCCATTTCTGGGTCCTTACTCGTTCTCCCATGTACCAAGTCCATTTCTGGGACCTTACTCGTTCTCCAATTTCTGGGACCTTACTCATTCTCCCATGTACCAAGTCCAGTTCTGGGACCTTACTCGTTCTCCCATGTACCAAGTCCATTTCTGGGACCTTACTCGTTCTCCCATGTACCAAGTCCATTTCTGGGACCTTACTCGTTCTCCCATGTACCGAGTACGTTTCAGGGACCTTACTCGTTCTCCCATGTACCGAGTACGTTTCTGAGACCTTACTCGTTTTCCCATTTCTGGGACCTTACTCGTTCTCCCATTTCTGGGACCTTACTCATTCTCACACGTACCAAGTCCATTTCTGGGACCTTACTCGTTCTCCCATTTCTGGGACCTTACTCGTTCTCCCATTTCTGGGACCTTACTCATTCTCACACGTACCAAGTCCATTTCTGGGACCTTACTCGTTCTCCCATTTCTGGGACCTTACTCGTTCTCCCATTTCTGGGACCTTACTCGTTCTCCCATTTCTGGGACCTTACTCGTTCTCCCATGTACCAAGTCCATTTCTGGGTCCTTACTCGTTCTCCCATGTACCAAATCCATTTCTGGGACCTTACTCGTTCTCCCATGTACCAAGTACGTTTCTGAGACCTTACTCGTTCTCCCATTTCTGGGACCTTATTCATTCTCCCATGTACCAAGTCCATTTCTGGGTCTTTGCTCGTTCTCCCATGTACCAAGTCCATTTCTGGGTCTTTGCTCGTTCTCCCATGTACCAAGTCCATTTCCCAACTCTTTAAGCTTCTCCTATGTAGCAATCCATTTGGATCTTGCCCTTGCGATCTTCCGTGAAGATCCTGGGTAGAGCTGATCTTCTGTAACCTTTCAGTATCTCGTCGTATCCGTGTTGCGTAGATCGGTGCTCATGATGCTCTTCTCTGGATTGCCTGGTCCAGAATATTTATAGACCGTCCCCATACAGCTGCAAAATTGCGTAAAACTAAGCTCACTCACTCACTCTGACTGTCGTGTAAGAGGAGACTGAACGGATCGGATGGTCAGCCTCAAAGTCTTCATTTCGTCATGTCCTTAACTTGCGTGGATCCACGTTCATGACGTCACTCGCTAGTTTGATTTCACTGGTCCAGACTTGAGTATCTACTTAAAGCAAAATTGGTGATATAATTCAGCAATCCTATCACCATTTATTTGCTGTTGCGAGCGGTGAATACATCTAGTCTCTCATGCACGGAGGGTATCGTCATCAGTATGTAATAGAGAATGGACGATTTGATGCGTGCAGAATCCCGACAAATGTGTTTCAGTACCGCACAGAGACAAATTTCAGCTCATGAATTATCTGACAAAGTTCAGATATGCAGGCAGATATATGACAGAAGTGGCTTTTGATCTCCGAAGTTCAGTTATTTCAGAATTACGGAGACCGATACTCATGACCATTGGATTATCTTGTCCAGACTTGAATAGGATTGATCTTCAGCAAACCTATGCTTGTCATACATGGACACTAACGGGATCGCGTGGTCAGGCTTGATGACGTTGTTGACACATTCCATCGTATCCTAATTTCGTAGAACGATGTTCATGATGTGGATCATTGGATTATCTGGCCCGGACTTCCTTGAGAGGCATGTTTAGAAGTTGGAGAATCAGATAAGGACAAAACTTTATGGACAAGCATGGAAACGTCACTCCACCTGATTAAAGAAGTTGCTCACCTATAAAGTTTTGTCCTTATCTGTTCCGGACTTGAATATTTACAGACCGACGCCATAATAACTTGGAACATTGCGCAGTGCAGAGTAAAACTACAAACAAATAACTAATTTGTTTCAGCCTAATGTTTATAACTCTAAACTTAGCTCAGCCTGTCACCCCACCAAGCAGCTTCTACCAAGATGAATTCTCACACAGAAGCGACCTAATTTCGTACAATAACTTTGCGATGTTGTCTGTGACAACATATCCTATGTAGCGTTCCCTACATCAGCGAATCAGGCGAGACATTGAATACATCGCCGTCTGTTTGATCCTAATGTCAACATACATGTTGTGCTTCATATATATCAAACACCACTGTCCATATCTCTACAGTGTAATCTGGCCAGGTAGTGTTTGTCTCCGAAGTCTAGGTGTTTGCTCTGTGGAATTGAAACAGTGTGATATTTATGTTATTCGCGTCACTCAGTTTGCAGAAGGGTGCTCTACCTTAAAACGGCGTTACCTCTGGGGGGCATATTTTGTTTGTGGCTTTAGAACAAAGAAACGAGCGAATGTGGTTAAACCTAGACTGACGTACAGACCTTGAAGTAAATTTATCCAAGAGAGCGCATGCAAGTCTAGATTCCCCTAGCTACACCCTCAGTAGCGTACGTGTCAGTAATGGTTGATAAGAATCTTTGCACGAAACTATTGCTCTGCAGATTTGTTTAGTCTCTGAAAATGAAGAACTTCTCAGGCTCCATTTCATTATATTATTTTGTTTTCAGTAAAATATGTTCATTTCAGAAACTAGTTGTTAGTCTCGGTTAAACCCCGTGTTAAAACGCAAGTTGAGCCAGTATATGAGTTTCGCTTTTGTGGCGATTTTAGCAATATTCCAGCAATATCTCGGCGACTGACACTAGAAATTGGTTTCACTCATTGTTCTATGTAGGGAATCGTTCCCGGACAGGTTATCCCAAGAGTGAACAGTACATAGGAAACAAAGCAGAAATTCAAATGTTTATTTTTCAATGTTTATTTGTACTGTTTTGGCCGTGTGTTTTCTGAAGTTGTTGCTGAATAGAGAAGAAAGAATCTCGAAGTGAAAGTTGTGCAGAAACCTCTACAATGACACCAAGTTATTGTGTAATAGTCGATACACAACGTTTACACAGCGTATGTGTGTGTGTGTGTGTGTGTGTGTGTGTGTGTATATATATATAAACGTGCGTTGCTGCAACGTGAAATAACGTTATATAATGACGTAAAACTGACGTCGTGACAACGTCATTAACTTTGTGCCATGGCGTTAGTAATATGCAACCTTGCCACAACATTGCGAAAACGTTGTGCGTTATGTGGACGGAAACACAACAAATCATGTGTTTGGTACTTTGGTTTCTCACAGGTCTCACAGTTGACCACTTGTCTGCCTAACACAACTATAAGTAGTGTTTGCAATACTTTAATTTGCCAGTTGTCCAACAGGGCCTGTTGCCGCCTGCAGCTTCAAGGGGAAAAGGAGGGGAAAGATTCCAGTTGTGAAAAGAGACAGATTTCCGAACGTCAATAAAGGGAGAAAACAGGGGAAAGATTCCAGTTGTGAAAAGAGACCGATAAGTTACTGAAGGCCACGAGGGCCTGCAGATATCAGATATGTGAAACTGCCGGCCTGATGCAATAACGACCAAAGAGTCAAGAGAGCTCAGATTGATCTTGGAGCCTCAACCCGTCCTCGCCCACGTGTGTATAGAGAATTGGATTGTCGCCTAGAACGCCTTAAGAAAAAGCCGGCAGCAGTAATAAGACCACTGTGCAGTTTCTTGACGTAGTTGGACACTTAGTTAAGTTTTAAAGCGGATAAAATTGTTACGATCAAGCAACATCTCTGGCTGCGGTGTACATAAAATCCTGGAATATCCCCGGCTGCTGTATGCAATGTATGCTGTATACAATAAACTCTGGTTTATAAACGCATATTTTGTTTTCTATTTTCTATTCTAAATCTAGTATTCCTAGTTTGTCTTTACAGTTAACAGCTATTGGACTTGTCCGTTTATGAGTACAGGTAATAAAGTGACAGTTTAAGTCCTGTGATGGCGAAATTGCACTGTAGGCGAAATACAACTGTAGGCCAAAGGGTACCAATCCCCTGCGCTGGGCTTCCAGGCCGGCGATTATTTCGAACGCTGACTGTAAGCCTTCTGCTCGTCAGATATCCCAGACGACTGTCTGAAAGTGTGTGTCTGTGCGTGTACCTCTGTGCCTGATGCTTTTGTGGAAGCACGCCTGTCTGGACAAGTTAAGTATGGTGTCATTGTTGCATAGATTTTCAGATTGCTAAGTACTTCTCCGATCGCATTATTGGGTCATGTTGGTCGGTAGGTGACATGTTCTATGTTGTGTGAGGGACTGGTATCGGAAAGAGAGAGAGAGAGAGACAGAGAGAGAGACAGAGAGAGTAAACAGGAAATAAAGAGAGTGTAATCGAACGAGCAGTACAATACGTTTGAGTCAGAAATTCTCCGATGAATTGCAAATTATATTATTGTACAAAATTGACACATAAATATAAATACTACACATGTTTATCATTTACTAATACTCAACAGCTTTCTAATGTTTGAAAAAAATCCGGACTCCACCAAAGAAGTTGTTTAAGAACCAGTTACTGACTAAAACGAACTGTAAAAGCAACAGCGAAACAATAAATCAATCACGAGCTTTACATATCTTACTTTACATTAACCTGTCATCATTGCAAAAGTTCCAACAAATTCGACATGATCACCCCAAGAAAAGTCAGTAACTGGTCAGGAGTCAGTTTTCTACAAAGTTAAGGTTGGATTCATTCCCATGTCAACATCAGTTTGGGGGTAGGATAAACATGACCAGCCACGAACGTTTGTAGTCGGATTTTGGATCCGAATGAGATGATTGACCTCTTCAGAGAGAGCTAATGATGCTTCGTCCATGTTTGTGTGCTGGCTTGACATTGATTTCAACCCAGCTGCCTTCGGTTCTGGCCATTTCATTCACGACACCTTCTTCTCTCACTTAAAGATAGTCATCGAGCAAAGCTAAAAAGTTGAAGATCTGAAATATCACGTGACATCATACGTCATCACTAAATTCTCTATCTACAGTTGCACGAACCAGGGCCCTTATTCTCGTAGGGCTACGAACGTTTCGAGAATAGCTATTCAGGAGCACAGCACCATTCTT